>NC_133618.1:5781323-5956323 GCF_048593235.1 Sminthopsis crassicaudata | reverse complement strand
ATGATAGGTACACCCTCCTTGTCTCTTCATCAGCAGGTGTTCTATGCCCCAAAGCTCCAGGAAAGTAATTTCTAATGAGTGCTCAGGCCTTTCACTTACTACAGCTCCTTCAACCATCTAGGTCTTTACATCCATCTAACATGGAAGGCAAAGGCTAGTCGGAATACCCTCATTTTCCTCTTAAAGTAATAACTACTCTTGTTCATATCTCTGGTACACATACCCAGAGACACATACATGTGTATATATCTGCATGTATACATATGCACACATGTATGATGTATAGTATTACATATGTGCATATTCCTGTGTATGTGTGTACATGTGTATGTATAAGATAGAATACGAGTCCATGAAGGGGAGACTATTTCACATCTGAACCCCTAAAATACCCAGCACAGAATCTGACAGAGGAGATGCTCAGTAAAAGCTTGTTGATGGGTCCACACAGAACCTAAAATAGGCTTGATGGTAAATTGGACCCAAGGAAATTATGGCATAAATCGGCATAGGTGAGAGCTTGGGGCTGCTGATTACAAACCAAAGTCTGGCCAGATCTCAGCTTCATAGATCACTGGGACTGGGAGAACTCTTCGAGATACTTGAGTTCAATGTCTTCATTATATGGATGAAGAAACCGAGACCTGGCTATGTTAGTGCCATGCCATAGAGAGCAAACAGAACCAGCCTTTGAAGCCCAGATTGCTGATTTTGGATCCAGGGCTTATTGTCTTCAGGACACAGTGGGGGAAACAACTCTCCTGAGTTACTTGAGATAGAGAACCCCTCCAGGAGATGGCTTGATGAGTTGCCTGGTTCCTCTCCCTTCTGATTGGACTTTAGTTGTAGAGAGTTAGAATGTGCCTAGAAAATATAATTCAAATTCCACAGAGGCTCAAAAAGGGGAGTCAGATGCCAAAGTAACCCAGAGAGAGAGAGAGCCACTGACACACAAAGGGTTCAAGTCAGGTGCCAAAGTAACCCAGAGAGAGAGAGCCACTGACACACAAAGGGTTCAAGTCAGGTGCCAAAGTAACCCAGAGAGAGAGAGAGACACTGACACATAAAGGGTTCAAGTCAGATGCCAAAGTAACCCAGAGAGAGAGAGCCACTGACACATAAAGGATTCAAGTGTCTAAGAGTGATATTATAGATCTAGAGGGGAAGAGTACTTCAGATCATCGAGCTCAACCCCCTCATTTTATAGGTGAGGAAGGCATTAAGTGACTTCCTAAGATCATTCAGTAGATTTCAGAGGGAGAATTTGAATCTGGGGTCACTGACTTCAAAATCATATTTCCGGGGGCAGCTAGTTAGTGTAGTGGATACATCACTAGCCCTGAAGTCAGGAGGACCCAAATTCAAATCTGGTCTCAGCCACTTAACACTTCCTAGCTGTGTGACTCTGGGGAAGTCACTTAACCCCAATTGCCTCAGAAAAAAAAAATCATATTTCCTTTCCACTCTGTAACACTATCCCCCCCCCCCAGATCCCGTAGGACCAAGATTTAAAGCCAGGCCCTCTAAATTCAGACCCAAAGCTCAGTCCACTCTCCAACACTGCTTCCTCAGCCTCTAAGTTTCTGGTATTTTAACTTACTCAATCCATCTTTGGTCTTTAAGCTTAGTGGCTTGGATTATAGAACCCTAAATGGGCCATAACAAAGGTCACCTTTCCTAGTCTATGGTCCTTCCAACTACTGGCTAGAAAATGGGAGGAGGGGAAGGGTAGTTTTTCAAATTACCAGCGAGTCCCTATGAGAATATTCTTCCAATTGGAAACCAGACACTGTGAACAACAGCATGAGGAGCAACAAGGGATAAAAACCCCATTCTTTCCCATGGGAGGAAGCTGCTGAAAACTCAGGATGGAATTTGGTCTCCCTTCTCATCTTCACTAATCTTCAGGAAGATTAATCACATTCATTAAGTTTGCTTTTTCCCCAGAAAGGCAGGTTTTGCAGACTGCAGTGAGAAGAGATCAAAACAAGGAGATTAGAAATGGGCACAAAAGAAAATTCATAAGATCCTTGGGAGATACAGAAACAAACTCTGGCCAGCCTCCTCTCCTTTAGGGGCCATTCCTTCAAAAACAGAGGGCAGAAGGAGAGGAGACCTGGAAAACTAACCTACCAAGCATCCGATCACCTGTGTATGCAAGATACCAAGCTAAGGACCGAGCAGTTAAGGATAAAAACCAAACCAAAACCCAGATAGGCTCATCCCTCAAGGGGCTTGCCTTCTACTGACAAAGAAAGAATAGAGTTCCTAGAGTGACTGGACACATAAGAAGTGCAGAGTCATGATTCTGACGAACCAGAACTCAACTTGACAATCATGAATGTCCTTGAAAGGGGACTTAGGCTCAGTCACCAAACAAATCTCTCCATGCTTCATTGAGGAGGTACTTTCTGATTTCTTTTGAGTCCCTGCTCCCTAAAAGGATGGGACAACTTATCCAAATAATTAAGGACAATTCAGCTAGCTAGCTGGAGAAAATAAGTTGGGTAGATATTTAAAGGGGTGGCCAAAGCTATTACCCAAAAATGTACCCAGGATATCGTATTGGGGTCATGTTGCTGAGTTCAGTCACAATGTCAATAACTCCAAAGGGCACAGATAAATTCAAATAGTTGCAGTAAAATGGCAGAATTAAAGATCACTGAAGAGGCAATCCAGTAATACTACCAAGCAACCAATAAACATTTTTATTTGTCAAAAACTGCATCAATCAATGGGCCATGAAGAGAAAAATGGGGGAGGGAAAGGTCCTGCCTTCAAGAAGACTGATTCTAGTGATGGAGAAAACAACTACATATATGGCATGTATAAGATTTGAAAGAGAAGACAAAGTAATATTGGAAAAGAATACACTATCAGCTAACTGGAAAAGATATGCCATAGTTGGTAGTACTTGAGCTGAAACTTGAAGAAAACCATGGTTTTATAGGAGGAAGAGACAGGAGGGGATGGCATTGTAGTCATGGATATAGCCAATGTAAAAAAATTGAGATGGGAAACAAAAGGTCGGCCTTATTGAAGGAAATAATGAATAATGGGGGGAAGCCTGCAGTACCACAGAAAGTTTACATTTGATTCAAGATTTAATAGAGATTCTTTGGAAAAGTAAAATGCAAAGACAAGGATGACACTAAGGAAGCAACTAGTTTGGACAGAACAAAAAGTGGATTGGAAAAAAAGAGAAGGCCTGGAGGTCAGAACACAAACCAGTCTGGGATCATGGGTAATAGGAGTCAGCACATAACTGGAGATAAAAAATTATGAGTTGGGATTTGCAATTCAGACATATTGAAATGTATGATTTACGATAGAACAACCAACCCAAGATGTGCAGCCTCAGATAAAGGAGTTAGGGAAAATGCTAGGATTTGGAGAACGGTTATTAATGTTCAGGGCAAAAACAGGGTCAGAGGGAGTGAGACCAACTAAGAGACAAACCAATATGGACCAAAGCAAGTTTATATCAGGATCTCTTCAGCGCCATATAATCCAAAGTGAGAGGGAAGGGGTAATGAGATGGAATAAACAAACCAGGGTCTAGTCAGAATCCAGACAATTCATCACTGGCTCAGGAAGTAACCAGGAGCTGCTCATTTGACTGACTCAATTTGTGTCTTCAAAGTTTCTGGCTTTTATGGTCATGACTTCCCCAAACTCAACTGGTAGGATGATAATGTACTGGGAGTGCCGTGTCCCCTTCTGACTTAGCTGTGCCGGTTAGGACATGGGCTCCAACACCAAGTAACTCACTCTCCAAATAAGGACCAGCCAGAAACCATATGTTCATCCTTCTGTATCCCTTAGAAAGCATACATGCTGAGCATGTGATGGGAGCCCAGTAATGATTTGCTTGATAGATTAATTGGTCTAATCTGCCTGTTCTTGAAAAAGATTTGAGAAGATAATAAATTTGGAGAAAGAATTAATTCTATTTTCTAAACAAGCAATTAAGGTTTTTTCCTTCAGTGGTTGGCCGTGGATATTTGCCTAAGATTCAAGCTTCCTGCCCAGAATGGGCCAGAGAAGCAGGTGCTGCAGTGCCTCAGGATAAACCAGTGGGATCGAGGATATTGTATTTCTTTAAAGGCAGGTGAAATAGTGGCAACCTTATCCTGATATATAGATAATGATGGCAGACCCAGTAGAAAGATCTCAGACTGCTGAAGGAGAGAGAGAAACACAAAAGACTGAGTAGTGAAGGTAGATGAAACTTCTTTGCTGTTATGGAAATTTTTTTCATTTAAAAAGTCTTTTTTTAATTTTATTTTTATTTATTTTTTATAATTTTATTTATTTATAATTTTTGACAGTATATATGTATGAGTAATTTTTTAAACATTATCCCTTGTATTCATTAAAAAGTCTTTTATAATTACTCTCCCATTGAAATCTCAAAGGATTCTAGTAAAGGAAGTATTGTCCCCAATGTATAATTGGGAAGGAGACTGATAGATGAGTCAGGAAATGGCCATTGAAACTCTAGAAAGGGGCACATTTTACTAAATGAAATGGGATAAGAGGCTAGGGAGAGAGGAAGGCAAGAACCATGTATAAGAGAGCTGGACAGCTCCAAGGAGATACCAAATGCCCTTTTTCTGCTCTAACCATTATTTCAACAAGCAGTTATACTCTATCCTGACCACTGAAATAGGGACTGGGGTTACAAAAACAGAAGAAATAGATCCCTGCCCTCAAGGAACTTACATTCTACTTAGAGCAAAATAACAAGTTCAGATAGAACTAGATCTCAAATAAATACAAAAAAATACAAAGTAATTTTGGAGAGATCATTAACAACTGAAAAGACAAGGATGGGTCTTAGGTAGGAGATAGCAAGCAAAAAAAAAAATAATCGTCAAAAGAAGCTAGGGAGGGCAGTAGATAGAGCTCTGGGCCTGGAGTCAAGAAGTCCTAAGTTCAGATCTGGCCTTGGACAAATCACTTACCATCTGTCTGCCTCAGTTTACTCAAGAGTAAAACAGGAATAATAATAGTACTTAGCTCCCAAGGGCCAAATGAGACAATATTTTTTCCCATAATAGTGTTTTATTTTTTGTAAATACTGGTGAACATTCATTTTTGTAAGACTTTGTGTTGCAATTTTTTTCTCTCCTTTCCTTACCTTCCCCCTCCAAAAGATAGCAAGCAATCTGATATAGGTTATATATGTGCAATTCTTTTGAAACATATTTCCATATTTGTGATGTCATGCAAGAAAAATCAGACGAATGGGGGAAAAACACGAGAAAGAAAAAAACAAACAAAAAAAAGTGAAAATAATGTCTTGATTCATAGCTTCGTGTCTGATGACTGCCAGGACACTGGGAGGAGGCCTCCATCTTTCAGTTTGGGGCAAGGACTCCCCTGGAGTCTGTCCTTTCATATGGATGGTCTTATTGACTAGGTGTTGCCTTCTCCAGACAGCTTCCTAAGATGTGCTGAGAGGAAAGAGGATGCTGGGAATTCTTATGTGCATGGATCTAGGATTACCAGGCACTGATGGGCAAAGATATGGTATGGGACTTAGAAGACAGCTGATTTAATAGACTAATGATTATTTATGGGACTCTAGGAACATTTTGTTGTCCTGGATAGGGTTTGAAAATAATAAACCAAAGGGCCTTCCACAGGCTTACTGACAGCAAAGAAGGCTCCCACTGCTTTCAGCAACAGTCCTGGCCTTAGGCAAAGCCCATTCATCACTCTGCTTATAAACTGTGGGTGACATTACACCCATCAATCACATTAGCCACTGGGAATTACATAACACTGGGACAGAGCCTAGATAATCCATCATGTGGGGGTCAGACTTAATTACCAAGAGCTGCATCAGTAAGACACATGACTTCGAACATTTAATAAATCCATCAAGGATCACAGAGTTCTTTAGGTTTAGATTCTGTTGTGAAAATAAAGGGGGGAACCTCTCCTTCTTTATGTTACTGAATTCCTAATATCTTCAAATAGATTGCTATATGTGTATTTTCAAAGTCACTAAAGTCTCTCAGCCTCATTTTATTTGATCTGTCAAATAGGAAGAATCAATGCAGCTGCTTTATAGATTTATTGTAAGGCTCAAAGGAGACCTTTAACGCATTAGATAAGTGATTATTATTGAGAAGATTTCTTTTGGTCTCTTGATGAATGTGCATATTGAAAGGCACATGGAAAACGCATGCACACACGTATGTATACTCTCTCTGCTTAACTTTGCTTCTTTTTCTCTTTTTCTCCATCTCAATTCCTATCTCTTACTATCTGCCTCTATCTCTGTCTTTGTTTAAGTCTGTCTTCTCTATCTCCATCTCGTCCTCTTTCCTACTTCACCTTCAACAATATACCTCAGCTGCCCTCATCATGAAACATCAGCCTTACCCTGAAACGCCTTTCTCTAATTGGTGAGTTCCTGTTGAAGGCTCCATTTTGAGGGAAATCCCATTCCTTTTCTAGCTCTGCATCTAGCTCTTAGGACTGCACCATCAGCCCCTATTTTAAGACTTCATTTCTACTTTCCAGCTCCCTTTTCTGGATTGTTCGTCCTCATTAGAACATAAACTCACTGAGGATAGGGGCTGTCTTTTTATGGTACTTGTGTCCCCAGCATTTAACATGGTGCCCAAAATATAGTCACTTCAATAAATGTTTGTTGACTTGAATATGCTTTCCATTGGCCAGAAATTTCTCCTATTTTTTTTTTTTTGCCAGAGAAGACTCTTTTCAAGCTGTTCATACAGTCTTAATAATGGCTGTCCAGATTTCTGTAAGCCATCTAGATAACCTGAGTGTGAGAGTTAAACAGGTGATGAGATAGAGCCTTTTTAAATCCATGAGCTGGATTTTTGGTGAAAAGCCAAAGAAGGCAGAGGGGAAAAGCAAAAAAAAAAAACAGCTGCATGATACAGTTGTTTTTTCTTGAGTGGGCAAAAGAAGGAGTTGTTATCTAGGCTGAGTTCCCTCACTGTCCCAACAGCCCAGGTCACTCAATCTTACTGTCTTCCCTTTTGACAGGACAATTGAGATCAGATTCTGCTCCTGGAACTGAATTTCTCTTCCATGGCCTCTCTGGGCTACGGTTCTGTGAGCCTTTGTCTCAGTTTCTTCATCTAAAAAATGAGCTGGAGAAGGAAATGGCTTTAAATCTTTGCCGTGCGTGGGGACAGCAAGAGTCCAGACTGAAATGACTGGATGACAGCAACACTCACAGTGTCCCATCCCATCACTATGCTGCTGTACTGAGTCAGTCAATAATCATTTATAAAGGGTCTACTATGTGACAGGTTCTGTGCTAAGACATGAGGAAACAAACAAAGAGCTCTTTGATTTCAAGTTTATATTCTAGTGGTAAAAGAGCATCTACAATTCAAAGTCGTGATACAAAATAAATAAAGATTTCACAGAGAGGAATTCTCATCTGAAAAAGGAAAAAGGCCTTATGTAGGAAGAAGAAGAGCTGATGTTTTGAATATTTAGAAATTCTAAGTGGCCAAGGTCAAGGAGGGGGCATTCTAGCAACAGAGGAGGGGGGTAACCTGTGCAAAGGGTAAGAGGGAAAACCAGGTGTGTGATTTTAGGCAAATCACAATTTTTACCAACTTCAGTTTTCTTCATCCGTAAAATGCATATGGTAATAACATCTACCCCACAGGGCATATATTTTGCAAAACAAAAGTTTTGCAAAAAAAAAAAATGTTAGTTGTTGTTATATCCAAGAGATATCCTGCATTAACTAGTAAAATAAAAGCATCTTAAAAGAAAAGTCTGAGCAAAACAACTGTTTGGGCATGAATACAAATATTGGATTTAATTTATACTTTAACATATTTAACAATTTAACATGTATTGGTCAACCTGCCATCTGGTGGGGGGGGGAAGGAAGGGAAAAATTAGAACAAAAGGTTTGGCAATTGTCAATGTTGTAAAATTACCCATGCATCTATCTGGCAAATAAAAACTATTTAAAAAAAAAAGAAAAGAAAAGTCTGTCCTTAAATGAACTGATGTTGATTATGTGATGATCAACATGTAATGGACTTGGCTCTTTTCAACAATGAGGTGATTCAAGGCAATTCCAACAGACTTGGGATGGAAAGTGCCATTCACATCCAGAGAGAGAACCATGGAAACTGAATATGGATCAAAGCAAAGGATTTTCACTTGGTGGTGGTTGTTTGTTTGCTTTGTTTCTCATATTTTTCCCTTTTGATCTGATTTTTCTTACACAGCATAACCAATATGGATATATGTTTGGAAGAATTGCACATGTTTAACCTATACTGGATTGCTTGCTGTCCTGGGGAGGAGGAGGGAGAGAAGGAGAAAAAAAATGTGGAAAAAAGGTTTTGCAAAGATGAATGTTGAAAACTATCTTTTATGTATTTGGAGAAAAATAAAATACTATTTCAAAAAAGAAAACCTGGAAAAAAGAAGAGTCTGTTTCAATTTTATATTTCTATCCATATTTGCTTCTGGTACATGGTAAGTACCCAACAATTGCCTAAATCTCAATCTAAATCATCAAACCCATCTGGGCTAGGTGTATGCCTGTAATTTGAAGCAGACCCGGTCTATCTTCATTGGGCCCCAGCTTCCTCTGGATGCTTCCAACATCCCGTTCCCCCAATGTCGCCATTCTGGGCTGTTCCCCATCCTTGCAGATACACATTTCTCCCAACAGAAGCCAGGTACGTGTGTGTTGAGCAGCCCTGTCATTGTTTGCTCTCCTCCTCCCTCAGTGCTATTTCCAGAGGCCAAGGGAATCAAAGGATTTCAGTGAGAATTGGCTTCTGCTAAAAACATATCCAAGAGATTGATGCTCATATTAATTATGGACACATTCTCCCTTCCCCCCTCTGCATCACAAGCTCCATTATGAGCTCCACATAGCAAATAGCATTATTCATTTTTCAGTCGTCTCCTCAGCAAGATGCTGGCTTCAGGACTGTTTTCAGGAGATCAAGGATGCTTTGGGGCAATGCTAATAACTATCATTTAATAGCTCTCCATGACTCTTTCGATCATTATATAACCGTGGAGACATACGCAATCCTCCCTCCCCCATCTGAGATTTGAGATCATAAAACACTCATTGGAGTTTTACCATCACTTTTTGAAAAATAAACACTCTCAGGGCGGCAGGTGGATGATGATCAAGGCAGACTTTGCCTCTGAGGTGAGATGGCCTTGACCTTGTGCCTCTGTTCCACTTCAGTAAGAATAGTGCTATTCTTATAATGTTGCAGGCACTGTGCTAAGTGCTTTACGATTATTATCTCACCTAATCCAGCAGCCCTGAGAGGTAGGGGCTCTTATTATCCCCATTTTACAGATGATTAACTGGTCAAGGTGTTGTCTTAAGACATTTTCTCACTTGATCCTCAGGCATAAACTCATAGAGATAGAAATAGGAAGTATCTTAGAGATCATCTAGTCCAACCCTCTCATTTGATGAAGACTAAACTCAAGCCCAAAGAGGGAGGAAACTTTCCCCAAGGTCATATATGGTAGAAACAAGGTTTAAATCCACTTCTTTGGATCTAAATTCTCCTCCCTCCTACACTACATTTCCAGGAAGCATTTTCTATGTAATAACTATGGGCTTTCCTATGCAAAAAGCCTGCTATCTGCTCAGGAATAGCTCTCTGTCTAATGGGAGAGAAGAAATACACAGAAGACTAATAAAAGGCAGGAAGAAATACAGCCATTATGGAGCCATATTCCTGTGCTTTCACTCAGCACCCATTTCCCAACCTGATTTCCAAGTCTTGGTCAAATGTCTTACATAAATTTTGTCCTCAGAGACCCAGAGACCCAGCGCGGGTTCCTGGTGATCCTTGCTTTTCTCCTTACATGCCCACCCACAAACCACTTAGTCAGGAATCCATTCTAAAATTTTGCTGGGATGTTGAATTTTCATATGCCCGATCTCACTTATCCTCACAATAGCTCCCCTAAAGCAGTTGTTATTTCTCCATTTTACAGATGAGAAAACTGAGATTCCTGAAAGTTAAGAGAGGCAACGCAACAAGTAAGATGTGGTGTTGAGATTAACATCATTAACTAACTGAGCTTTCGAAATAAAATTAGACTTAAAATTCCAGAGTCCAATCATTTCATGGGGAAAACGAGGCATTAAAAATATAATTGGTGAAGCACCACACAGCTGGCTGGTGGCAGGGGGTGAACTTGAATTCAGATCAGTTTAACTTGGGTGCTTATGGCACGCAGTATGTGGCACATAGTAAGCACTTAATACATGTTTCTCATTTGTACCTTCACTCCCTTACCTATAATTCTAGCAATTAGAATGGAAATGAAGTTTATAGAAGTCCTAGACTTGCTAAAGTTTAAAGGGAATGATGAGTCTCTACATTTATTGGGTTGGCTAACACTACAATGAAAGCCACAGTCATTGATGGGACCCATGGGATCTTGTTAAGACCTATCAGGGCTTAGTCAGAGCTTCCAGAATCCAGGGTCATCTGTACAATCCAATGAGGCATCCAAAGAGTCCTTTTCTTTCAGGGATATAGTAAATGCTGAACAAATGCTTGCTGAATTAACCTCCATGAACAGCTCCTACTTCTCTGCTCCTCCCTCAGTGCATCACATAGTCTCTGAAGAGAATAAAAATGAATGATCTTGTAAAATCTAACAAAGACTTCAGGGAGGGGCAAATCTATGAGCCTGTTGGGAAGCAGAGCACAGGAATGGACAATGCTTCATTAAGACAGAATTCTCTGGATCCTAGATAAAAAGGGGGGAATATGTCACCAACAGTCTTCTGCAAAAATTCAGGAAAAATTAGGAATTCTTCTGATAGGATCATTTTCTTGCTAAGAATGATGCCAGAAGAACAGGCAACAGAAGCCTCTTGTTGGATTGGGTTTGTGCTTATATACAAATAATGAGCATTCATATGAAACAAATGTGTTAGCTGAAAATATTTTACTGGGTAACATTATTTTGAGTCATTTCAATCATATCTGCCTCTTCATGACTCCATTTTGGAGTTTTCTTGACAAAAATATTTTAGTGATTTGCCATTTTCTTCTCCAGTTCATTTTAGAAATGAGGAGTTAAGGAAAACAGGATTAAAGAACCTGGCACAATTCCTGGCACGTAATAGATATTTAATAATTTTTTATTTGAATTTAGTAGGTTTCGAAGTGGCAGGTGAAATTTGCAATAACTGAGGAAACAAAGGTTCGCATTTTTGAGCATATCAGTTTATTAAACAATGCATGGCAATTGTATAATAAATTAGGACCAGGCAAAGGATATGAACAGATAATTTTCAGATGAAGAAATTAAAGTCATTTCTAGACATATGAAAAAATGCTCTAAAACACTATTGATTAGAGAAATGCAAATTAAGATAACTCTGAGGTATTGCTTCACACCTCTCAGATTGGCTAGAATGATAGGGAAATATAATGATGAATGTTGAAGGGGAATGGGAGAAAACCGGGACACTGGTGGAGTTGTGAACCAATCCAACCATTCTGGAGAGCAGGAACTAGGCCCAAAGGGTTATCAAGTGTGCCTACCCTTTGGTCCAGCAGTAACTCTATTGGTCCTGTATCCCCAAAAAATCATAAAGGAGGGAAAGGGACCCACATGTGCAAAAATGTTTGTGGCAGCCCTTTTGTAGTGGCAAGGAACTGAAAACTGAAGAGCTGCTCCTCAGTTGGGAAATAGCTGAATATGTCATGGTATGTAAATGCAAAGGAATATTATTGTCCCATAAAAAATGATGAGCAGACTGATTTCAGAAAAGTCAGTAAAGACTTACATGAACTGATGCTAAGTGAAGTGAGCAGAACCAAGAGAACATTGAACACAGTAAAAAGAACTTTCTATGATGATTAACTATGATGGACTTAGCTCTTTGCAACAATGAGACAATTCCAATAGACTTGTGATGGAACGTGCCATCCACATATAGAGAACTATAGAGATTGAATGTTGATGGAAACATAGTATTTTCACCATTTTGTTGTGGTGGTTATTTGCTTGTTTTTTTCCTTTCTCATGTTTTTTTTTCCTTTTGATCTGATTTTTTTGTGTAGCATGAGAAATGTGAAAATATGTTCAAAAGAATTGCCCATGTTTAACCTCTATCAGATTTCTTGTGCCTGGTGGAGGGAGGACAAGGGGGACAAGGAGAAAAATTTGGAACACAAAGTTTTTCAAAGTTGAATATTGACAGATCATTATACCCTATGGCAACAACAAGATTATATGATGATCAGTTCTAATGGATGTAGCCCTCTTCAACAATGAAATGATTCAGGCAAGTTCCAATGGGCTTGTGATGAAGAGAGCTATCTGCACCCAGAGTCTGTATCAAAACATAGTATTTTCACTCTTTTTGTTTTTGTTTGCTTGCTTTTTGTTTTCTTTCTCAATTTTTTTCCTTTTTTATCTGATTTTTCTTGTGCAGCATGATATTTGTGGTAATATGTTTGGAAGAATTGCATATATTTAATATATTTGATTACTTGCTATCTAGGGGAAGAGGTGGGAGGAAGGAAAAAAATTTGTAAGATTTGTAAAATTATCCATGTATATATTTTGAAAATAAAAAGCTTTAATTAAAAATACACACACACACACACACACACACACACACACATATATGGAAAAAAGAAAAAAGAAATGAATTTTTAAAACAATCTTTTCCTGTATTTGAGAAAATAAAATCCTATAATTTTTTTTCAAAAATGGAAGTGGGCCTCTTTAGCCCCAGGCCCTAAACTAGAAGGGGAGACTGATTTTTATGCATTAAAGAAAGCATTCAACAGTTTATAAATACAAAATCTGATTTCTAATTGGAGAAAAGATTATAGATTTTTCAATTTAGGAAGGGATAAATAAGTTTTAAGAATTGAGAAAGAGAGAAAATGTGAAGTTCCCTGAAATAAAAAAAGATGTGCCTCATTCCCCCCAAGTATCTGTATTTAATCAAAGGAACAAGGAAACAGTAACTAATTAATCCAATATAGGGCCAATTTTCAGACAAGATATTTGAGTATAATTGTGAGAAAGCTTTTTGTGTCATTCTTCAAATCCGACTTGATTTCTGGACAATAAAACTGGGGTCCATAGTTAATAATCCCCAAGGAATAGATAAAGGTGATCCATCTTCCCATCCACACAGGGCTAGGTTCAAAGAATGTAGTAAAGATTTCTCACAATTCTCATAATTGAATAGTTTTCTTACAAGTCAAAATATGAACTAGATCCATAATTGAATAGAAAAGGAATTGAGTATTGAATCACAAGACAGAGTCAATGTGGTTCACTCAATTCCCACAATTCCCTCTGTTATTTATTTGTTTAATCCACAGTTTCTGCCAGGACCTTCTAACCTATGAGTTCAGCAGCAATATAACTCTTCATGACACACTTGCAAGTATGACTGTTCTGTCTGACAGAAGATCTCTAGAATCCCCTATCATTTGGATCCAGAATTTGCCACATACAATTCTTGTCTGATCTTTAAAAAGTTGATTTGCTGAAATTTGGAGACAGGGTATTCAAACCTCTTGAAAAAGGACAAGACTGTGAACAATGCTCACCTTGGATGTCCTAGCTGGGTTTTTATTCTTTTAATGCTTCGCTCTTGGGCTTCACTCATAAGAATTATTTCATCACTTTTATCCCTCAGGAAAAGAGGGAACTCACAGGGAGGTGAACTCCTTCCAAAAGAGCAGGGAAGCCCCTTTCCTGAAATTCTGAGTCTCAGAGACTTGCCTAGGAAAGTGAGAAACCAAGTAATTTGCCAATGGTCGACAGCGAAGGTCAGAGGCAGGGATTTAGCTTACATTCTCTTGATCACAAGGAAAGTTCTTTCCCCTTGTGGTGCCATGAAGTGGAGGGTTGAATGTGATATCAGGAAGAACTCACCTAGGAGACTGGAAAAGCCTCTTCCCTTCTTGTACCTTCAGTTCTCTCTTCTATAAAAAGGGGACTTGGACTCAATAGTCACTGAAGTGCCTTTCTGTTCTAAATTTGGAATGTGCCAACACAATGATTAGAGCTGTTGTTCCCAATGGAATCAACTTCTGGGCAACTGGTGGGCTCCTCCTCTTTGGAGACCTAGCAGGCAGAAACTAGGTGATAATTTGCTGGGATACTATAAGGGAAGAGGAACTAACGAAGAGGCTCAGTAGATAAAGAGCTGGGTCTCAAGTCAGGAAAAACTAAGGTTCAAATCCTGCCTGATATACTCTTCAGTTAAGTGACTCTGAATAAGTCAGTTAGTCTTTGTTTGCCTTAATCTACTGGAGAAAGAAATGGAAATCCATTCCAATATCTTTGCCAAGAAAATCCCACATCCAGTCTGGACCATGGGATCCCAGAGTCGTGAATGACTAAACAACCACGGCAACAAACATTATACAAGAGATCCTTCTTCTGGTATTGGTTGAACTTGGGAGCCACTGAGCTCTCTGCCATCAGCGCAATTCTGTGTTTAAAAACCTGAATGCCTGATTTAGGGAACACTCAGACACTTTTTTTGTTCTGATGATGAGCTTCAACTGTGGACAGCTCTGAACTCTGTGGCTCAGGTTCTGAAAAGAGCTGACTGGAGAGCCTTGATGAGGAAAGGAAATATCAAAAGCTACTCTGAGCTCAACCTATGGCAACTCCCTCCTTTTTGTTAGTAGTAATGTTATTTCTAAAAAGGTGATGGCAGCAGAGACTGTCGCTGCATGATTCTGGGTAAGTCATTGTACTTTTCTGAGATTTTGTGCCTGCATCTATGAAATAGAGTTAAAATAATTAAACACCCCACCCAATGGGATTGTTGTGCCTCAGGTTATTGTTCTCAGACGCTCAAGAAAAACCTGTAGAGAGTTCTCGAGTGCTCTTATTTAGACTTGTCTTTCCTGCCCTCTTTCTGGGAACATTATTCTCATTGAGCCATTTTTGTGAAGGTAGAAATAAAGCAGGAAATGAGATAAATCTCAAGTAATCATGTTTTGTTCTCTTAACACAGGATTTAGTAAGACATAAACACATGTCTTCTCTCATTTCTCAAAGCTTCAATATGCATTCATAGAGACAAAAGACCTAGCTCTGTCACCTACTTGTGTGATTTTAATCAAAATACTTTACAAACTCAGGAACCAGTCATTTTGGCATTGTCTATTTCATGACATGGTCATTATATATAAGACTTCTGTAAATTTTGAAATTCTAGATCAACTCAGTGACTTAATAGTATTATTTTCAACTAAGTATAGTTAATTAATAATAAATTCTGTCTTTAATATGTGCTTGGTATATGAACTTGAGCAGGTTTACAACTTTGTGAGATTTCCAGACAATACTCTAAGTCAATGAGTTGGAGAGAAGGTGCTAATATATAATGGTAGAGGGACTTGGGAATTGCTGGCCCAATTCCAATCATTTCACCTTCTCATTTGTACTTAGCACCCATCTCTTTTAGTTTTCTGTGCACCCATGTTGTTAGCAGTGCCCTTACTATATGTGAAAATTGAATGATCAATGATACTAATCACCTTGACTTGCTCCAGCTCCTTTACTATTCAGAAGAGACCTTTCTGACCTGAGAATTAGAACCAGTCCATCGAGAGATCCCAAACCTCTTATCGAGAGATAAAACTTAAGCTGGCCATATCAGAAGTCCCTTGCAGTGCTGGCACACTGAACCTAGAACTTCTCTACTTTGCCAGACAATCAACTCAAATTGACTCATGTCAAATGCAAGTCCTGAAAAACAATCCAGCCTAGAGATGACCTGATACCATATGATGACACACGTCCCCCTTTGATTATTGCTTTAACCCCTATTGTCTATGTCCACTCTGAGCTCAGTTCCAACTGTGCTCCCATGTATACATGTCTGCCTTTTTTAGGAAGAATAAACTCACAGATACAACCTAATCATTTTCTCTTTCTTAGTCCGAACTCTGGGGGAAAATGTTAATGCATAAGTTGGTTATATCTACTTCCCCAATTTTCCTGAACTTTTCCCATCATGTCAAAATGTATGTGTCTAATGTTCTTCTTCCCCGCTACTCCCATTGGTACATTTAATAAACTAATTCCTGACTATTTTTGAATTGAGGCTCAATAATGACTATACCCAGGCTACTGTTAGGCATGTGAGCTTGATGAAGGTTGGACCTAGCTAATAATAGTTTTAGTGTTCCATTGAACTCACTGAATTGCTCATCTCATGTACTTAAAATATGCTTGTGAAGCAATTGGCTCCTCTTGATGACTGTATTTTTTTAAGGTAGACAATAGCCAATGAGGAAAATGTATTCTTTTTTTAATTAAGCTACTTCAGTGTCAGGGAAAGAATCAAAGAAAGCATATGTGAATGGGATAATTATAACAAAGAACAGAAGGCTGAACTACTCAAGTCATGTCTGTTTGGGTTTGTGTATTTCTCTTGTTCTCTAGGACAAGGACAAAGATAGATAGATAGATAGATAGATAGATAGATAGATAGATAGATAGATAGATAGATAGATAGATATGGATTGGTAGGTAGATAGATGAGTATAAAGATAAATAGATAGACAGACAGAGGATCGATAGATGGATAGATAGAAAGACAAATGATAGCTAGATAGATGGATTGCTAAATAGGGGGAGAGAGAGAGAGAGAGAGAGAGAGAGAGAGAGAGAGAGAGAGAGAGAGAGAGAGAGAGAAAGAGAGAGAGAGAGAAAAGAGAAGAGAAGAGAAGAGAAGAGAAGAGAAGAGAAGAAAAGAAAAGAAAAGAAAAGAAAAGAAAAGAAAAGAAAAGAAAAGAAAAGAAAAGAAAAGAAAAGAAAAGAAAAGAAAAGGAAAGGAAAGGAAAGGAAAGGAAAGGAAAGAAAAGAAAAGAAAAGAAAAGAAAAGAAAAGAAAAGAAAAGAAAAGAAAAGAAAAGAAAAGAAAAGAAAAGAAAAGAAAAGAAAAGAAAAGAAAAGGAAAGGAAAGAAAAGAAAAGGAAAGAAAAGGAAAGGAAAGAAAAGGAGAGAAGAGAAGAGAGGAGAGGAGAGGAGAGAAGAGAAGAGGAGAGGAGAGAAGGAAAGAGAGATGCAAATAGAGTAGTAATAGTTAAAAGAAGTTAAAACCCAAGTTAAAAGACAAAATGGTAAACCAGATTGACAACTAGAAACTGTCAGTGAGTTCAATCACTGGGTTCAAATGAGCTGAATCACAATAGAGGAAGAGAACTGGCAGCTATGACTTGCTAAGATTCTTCAAGTGATACAATAAACGTCTTGCAAAGCAGAGGAGGTGCTGCAAGGAGAGAAAGGCAACTGTCCTAATTTTCCAAAAAGAGAAGAGAACAAAGGCATCATAGGACTGATCTTTGAACTTGGCTTCTGGGATTATTATTCTTTATTACTAAAGGCACAGCTAGCATGCAGAAAGAAAATAAAATGCTAATCATGCATGACTTTAATTGACTGATTTATATTCACTGATCAGCAAACCTTTGTTAAACACTTACCATTGCAAACTTAACCTGCAAACAAAATGGCAGGGATACCAAACAAAGGCCAAAACAACCCTTGAACTCAATGAACCCACATGCTAATGGTAGGACAAACAGGAAAGCACAGATGTACATTCAATCTATATGGAAGTAGATGGCAGATAATCTGACTAGAAAGGCTGGGGTAGGAGTGGGGAGAGTCTTAATCCCAAACCTCACAAAGAAGAAGAGGGGGAGGCAAATAACTGATGCAGTGGATATAGCACTGAAATTGGAATCAGTAGGACCTGAGTTTAAATACTACACACTTGATACCCAATAGCTATGTAATCTTGGGCAAGTCACTTAGCCCTGATTGCCTTGCAAAAAATAAAAATAAAAAGGAAAAGGAAAAAAGGAATAAATGGTGAAAGGTTTCTTTCTAAGCATCACTTTGGAACCGGGGCTGTAAATTCTTACTAGATTTAATTTTGTTTTCCTTTTTTTGACTAGTTAGTAGTCAAAAGTTATTAGTTTTACTAGTAACTAGTGTGACTAAACTAATAAATGAAAAGCATGTGATAGATATATGGCATACCTAGAATTGAGTGAAATATTTGACAAAGTCTCTCAGGCTATAGAGAGACAATGATAGGTAATCATAAAATTAGTTGGATTCAGAAATGGTAAATGTAAGCATTTACCCAAAGTATATTTATAGTATATATACCCAAACTATACTTATTGATGGTTCAGCATAAGTAAGCTTGGAAGATGCTTCCCAGCAGTAGAGAAATTAAGAGATCTGAGCTTGCCTCCAAATACCTTTAGGGCTATTATGTAGAAAAACAAATCAAACATATTCTATTTGGCCCCAGAGGGCAACTAGGGTCTAAAAGATGTAAAGAAGTGAATTTTGAATCAATATAAAGGAAAATTGGGCAGCAAGTAGAACTGTTCAGAAATGGAATTATATAAGGAGAGAGCAGCCTCTAGTTCAATTAAAATGGCTAGTTAAGTGCTATAAAGAGAATTCTTATTCAGATAAACTTTCAAAGACATACCTCTAAGGGAACTTCCAACTATGAGAATCTCTGATATAGCAGAGGAAACTGAGGTTCAGCAATGTTGAGTTGCCCATATTTATACAGTGAGTTAGATGTAGACCCAGGCCTAGAAAACAGCTTTCCTTAGTCACAGGCAGGGGACCATGGCAATCATTAGTATCAGTGTTCTTCTCGTTTTTATTAATATCCTCATCCTAATCATTAGCAAAGAAAGCTTCGTGTTCTCCAATGTTAACAATTCCAAAACCTTGAACTTTAAACATTCAGACAGAATCCTTTAAGACTATGTGGGAACAACACATATTTTACTTTTAATGAATTATTTAGGCCAAATTTAAATTCCATTAAAAGTTAATGTCATATAAAAGCAGGTTTTCTCAAGTCAAAATGTTGCATTGCCTCCATTTCTTAATGCAGCTTGGTATGGACCAAAGATCACCTTCTTGTCACTTGGGTCAAATTATTTCCCCCTCTCTTAAGTTTCTATTTCTTCCTTTATAAAATCAGGGGGAGATAATCACTGATTTATCTCTTGGATAGAGTGAGTATATAGTGAGAGAATATAGGATCTGGGGAAATTCTTTGGACTGAAAGGTATTACTGACAAACTTCTTGTCCTTATTAATTTTTAGATGCTGGGACACTTCCAAAGATTGGGATTCCATCAGCAGTGTGGGATTCCCTTTTCCCAAACTCCCCTTAGTACTTGGTCTCTGCATATCTAAAGGGACAAAAAGAGTGATCTTTTTTAGGCTACCATCATACAGACAAACCTCATTGGGCTGCTCCTTGGGAACAGCGCATGCTGTGTCCCTGGACTCATGCTTGGAGCCTTTTTAACTCTTAGGTTCTGACAGAGCTGTTCAATCTACTGAAAGAACTACCACCTCACAGTGAGGTAATAGATGAAGATGCCAATAAAGTTCAATAGGTCTATCTTTAATTTCTTCTCACCGGGACTCATCTGATTGATTCCTCTGCCTCCCATTTCCCCCTCAACCTTCATATCATTACTAAAATGTCATTGCAAAAGCACAGTTCAGATTACATAACTCCCATGCTCAAAAAACTTCACTAACTCCCAATTATTTCTAGGACAAAACACAAATTTAAAATCTTCACAATCCAGCCCAAGCTCTTTGCTCAGACTGATTTCCCATTGGGCTTCACCATGAACTCTATCTTCCAAAAATTTGAGCTATTTGCTATCCCCTGCACAAGCCAATTGACTTTCATCTCATGTCTTTGTACAGGCTGAACACTGCCCTCCACTTCCATCCCAGGACTCTCTTCCTTTTTGCTTCTTAGAATTCCTTGCTCTCTTCAGGATTGACTCCAGAGAAATGGCCTGTGGGAATAGACCATCCTGATTCTCCCAGAAGTTAGTTTTCTAATCCCTTCCCTGAAATTATGTTATCTATTCTTTTCATTGGCACATTTGTACACATAGATTGATAAGATCCTTAAAGGACCTTATAATTTTTAATTAATAAAATAATATTTAATAGCTAATATAAAGGTAGGAGCTTTTTAATATTTATCCTTAGTTCTGAAGAACCCAATTTAATGTCTGTATTTGATCATTGCTTATGGGAATAAATTGAGAGTTTGAATAATCTTTTGAATTCTGTCTCTAAGGTGAGCCCTTTCAGTGGAGGAAGACCTCAGCAGTGGATAGAATACTGTGAATAGAGTTGAATAATTTCCAGTTGGGTCTGATTCTTTGTGACCCCATTTGAGGTTTTCTTGGCACAGAACTGCGGTGGGTTAACCTTTCCTTCTCCAGATCATTTTGCAGATGAGGAAATGAAGAAACCAGAGTTAAGTGACTTGTCCAAGTTTAGTTAGAGTCTGAGGCCAGATTTTAACTTAGGAAGATGGTCTTCCTGACTCCAGGTCCAGCACTCTATCCACTGGGCCACCTCCCTATCCCTTGATGTCAGGAAGATCTGATTTACTCAGTAAGATACTTACTCAGTAAGAAGTAAGACTAATTCAGGAAGATACTCAGGTATCTTCAACTTGTATGACCTTGAGCAAGTCCCTTGACCTATCTCATTTTCTTTATCTGTAAAATGGAGATAAAATTAGCATCTAGCTCTAATAAGGGCAGAGTTGTCATGAGGATGAAATGAAATAATATTTTTAAGGCACTTTACAATCTTAAAGTGCTGCACAAACACCAGCTATAATTATCAACCAAGCAAACAGTGTTCCCATGTTAGGTATTTCACAACCCAGTTGTGTCTCTTTGATGGTCATTTCAGAATACAATAATTGATTTTTCAATCAAGAGGAGCAATCCTTCTTTTGTTTTGCACAATAGGGATGCTTTTCTGCCACCTTTAAAAACCCAAGGCTGATCTGGTACCAGTTTGGATTGTCTCTGGGGTTTTTCGTGTTTGTTCTCCCCCATCCTGCCCCCACTGCAAAGCTGCTTTTCTGGGCCCCAGGATGAGAATGAGATGCAGCTCCTGTCTGCGCTGCTCCAAGCAGCCCGCCACTCATCATTTAGACCTTTAACAAAGATCTGCAATGCAGTGGCAGGCAGCTCCCTGAGCCAAGAATTCCCTGATCCTCTTTTCACATCCAGCAATTTGCCTTCCCACCCAGTTCTCAGATTACTACTTAATGCGGGCCAATGAGTAATCACATGTATCTGAAACACAAAAAGGAATGTTGCAAAGGCAATATTTAATAATCCGTACATCCCTGCAGAGAATTCACCAAGAACCTTTCGAATCTATGTTTCATAAAATCAGAACCTTTAAATTTCAGAGCTGAGAGGGAGCACAGAATCTTCCCCACAGAATGTCAATTGGTTGATTGAACATCAGATCATATGCATAGAGCTGGAAGTTACTTTAGAGGTATCAAATCCAACTCTTTCATTTTATAGATGAGGAAACTGAGTCACAGAGAGGTTAAGTGACTTACTCACAGAATCTATAGACACATAAGTGTCAAAGGTAGCATTCCCGACTGATTTCAGTAGCCTACGCACTCTGTCCTGCTGAGCTTCAAAACATAGACCATAAATCTGGGTGTGGGATGGGCAGGTAGATTTTAGAATGGAGGATATCATGGATAGAAGGACCATGGAATTCAGAACACATGTCAAAATTTGGCAGGTAAATTCCTGCCAAGTGAAGGAATGAAAGGAAATCTGTGGGTTTGGGATATTATCTACTAAGAAGTCCGATGCCATGTATCACCTTGGCCAGCATTAACAGTCTGAAGTTATCTCCCCAGTGATCAGGATAGATGTTTATGGGATGGAGGAGAGAGCTAGACAGCAGGACCCTGACCATGGATAAGCAAAGATAATTCATTGCTTTGCATCTGAAAGCCCAAAGAGAACAGCAGAAGCAGAAAAGAGAGGATTCTTTGGGGGTCTACACAAGTAAAGTTCACAAACAAGTGGCTTGAGATGAGTAGGAAATGTTTCCATAAGCTATGACTAGGAAAGCTTCAATGCAGATGAGAACATGACTCTGTCAACAAGAAGGTAATAAAGAGATGCACATCTGACTCTAACCCTCAATGCCTTTGACTTTGACTCTAACTGAAATGTTTAGTAGCAGGCACTTGGCTATGAAAATCTGAGGAAAATATTGCCCAATTTAAGTGATTTGCTCAAGATTATGTAATCTATGTAGCAGAGCAAATTATGAGCTTTATTTTCCTGCCTTCAAACCAAAGAGTCAATTTTTGCCTGTTTCTGCCCCTTTCTTCCTTATTTGTCACGAATGTCTTTTCTCCCTCTCAGTCCTTGATGCCCTTTCATCTTTAATCCAATAACAACACTCTTTCCATTGCATCTTCTCTGTTCCCCATACTAATGATTCTATTTCCTCCTGCCTCCTTATTTTCCCCCATCGGTGGAACATTTTGCCTCCACTTTGAGCATCCTTAGATTCCTTTAAAGCTCTTCCAGGTATCACCTCCCATGGGAAACGCTGACCCTTTTGGTTGGTGGTGCCTTTTTACTTCCCAATATTTTATATAGAGTTAACTATTTACATATGGATTCCTGTAGGAAAATATGAACTTGAATGGAAAGCTGTGGATAATATCTGTGCATAATAAATCACTGTAGTAGGTACTTAATAAAAGCTTATTGGGTTGCAAGAAATAAAACTGAACTTGTCATACTCATCTTGTGTTCCAGAAGAGCATCCTTTTAGTGTAG
The DNA here is from genome assembly GCF_048593235.1 of Sminthopsis crassicaudata. Taxonomy (NCBI): domain Eukaryota; kingdom Metazoa; phylum Chordata; class Mammalia; order Dasyuromorphia; family Dasyuridae; genus Sminthopsis; species Sminthopsis crassicaudata. The sequence continues at coordinate 5,933,597 of NC_133618.1, read as the reverse complement.
GCATTATGGGTGTTTATATTATTATTTCTCTTGATGATAGATGTTAGAACATGGGTCCATGTGATGAGAAAAATAGTCTGCCCAAAATCACACAGAATCCCTGTGTCAGGTAAGACCAGAGTGTTGTTTCTGGATTCTTAATCCAGAACTCTTTCTGAGATAGTATATAAAGTCTTATGTTAATTTGGAGTCGGGTGCAAATTTATGTTAACTCGGAGAACTTATGTTACCTTGGAGAAACTAGCTTGGAAATATGTAGAGTCATTCCTCTTGCTTTCCCCATTCCCATTGAAGTTCTTTGGCTCTGCTACACATCAAAATGTCCAGACTAAAAAAAGTAAATCATTTGCAGACACAGATAATGGATCTAATTCTCAGTTCATGTACTGAAAAGAAAATGAAATTTGGTTTAGTCCTCTGCATGTAAAAGTTTTAAACATTCTTATAAGGAAACAAGCTACAGATCCTAGTGTATAAACCTAGCGTATAAACCTTAGTAGCATTACTGAAAGAATTTAAATCCACTTAAAAACTGATTTTAATTGCTAACTTTAGGGAGAAATGGAATATGAAGAAAATAGAAGCAAACTTGTGATCAAGGATCCTGGGACTAAATCCTAGCTTTCATCTCATTGTGTATTTGAATTTAAGCAAATCATTGGGGCAGCTAATTGGCATAGTGGATAGAGCACCAGTCCTGAAGTCAGGGGGACCTGAGTTCAAATTTGGCTTCAGACCCTTAACACTTCCTGGCTTCGTGACTCAGGGCAAGTCACTTAACCCCAATTGCTTCTGGAAAAAAAAAAAGTTGTTAACCTATATAGACCCCAGATTTATCACAAATGAGAGAGCTATTTGAGATAAATTGCAAAATTTCAAAATTTATTTACAAAAATTGCAGTTTCAAATCTATAATTTTAGGATCTCTACAGGGTCTTTTAATTGGACAGTCTATGATTTTATATAATGGAAGAAATATCAGCAGACAAAAAAAATTAGTAAATTTAGAGTTCTGTATGTAAATGTGCTGTTAAGGGTCAACAATTTTTGGTGCAAGTAAGAATTGGCCACTAGTGAATATTACCATTGGGCCAAAATATTTAGTGCACAAATTTAACATCATCTACCAGAAGTAATAGAAAGTAACTGGTAGCTGTCAGTGGTGCTGAACTTTTAGGAAGCTGCACTGGACTGGAGATGGCAGTGAAGAGAAATATCTTTAAATGGGTCTTTCCCAAAGCTTCTATCTTAGCCTTATAGTTCTGAGGCCTTATCAGATCCATCACAAGAAGGAGCAATCCAAAGGAAGAATAGGGTCAGAATCAAGAAGGTGCCAAGATTCACCTCAGTAAATCTGAAACACTTTGTTTTCCTGACAAGAGAGCAAGAATTGTTTTTGTCAAACTGGGAATTTGCCTGTTCACAGCTGACAAAGGGCATGTCAACAGAACTTGAAACCAGGCTGGAGTTTTTCCACAAGTCCTATACTGCACTTCCAGAGATAGAGAAAACAATCAGGCCAGATTTTTTTCCTATTACCAGGTTCCTTTGTGAAGCTGTGAGACCATATTCTTTATAGGGCATCAAGAAGTTTCCTTGAACTTTGTGAAACTCCAGGAGTTTCTAGATGTCTGTAAAATACTTGCTCATTTACCAAACCCACATAAATCAGAATAGGTATCAGTTATTGCCTCAGCCATGCTTCCTGCTTTGGATATTTTAAAATCAGCCAACCAACAAGGATTGATTAAACACAGACTGAATGTCTAGCCTTGTATTTGATCCTAGGGAAGATACAAAGATGAATGAGATACAGTTCCCACTCTGTCTAGTTGAAGAGACAAGACAAACACATAAAAACTTAACCAATAAAAAATAATATCAAATTGTGGCAGACCAGAATATAAAAAGATGCATGATAAATGTTGGAAGTTTAAAGGAGGACAAAATCAACCCCATCAAAAACTATCCAAGCTTCCACATCCCTGAGAGCAAGATGCACAGTCTATCTATCTCAATGATGTAATGTTCTTTATGTGACCTTCAATATTTTGGTTTCTCTCTACCTCAGTTTCCTCATTTGTGTAATAAAGACAAAGACTAGATGATCTCCCTAGGTTCTTTTTATTCTGTGATTCTTTATTCTCAAATCCCCTTAGCCCTAACATTCCATGGTCTATGTTGTTCTAAATTCTCTTCCAACTCAAAAATGAAATTATTCTTGATTACAACATTAATTTATGGTCACTACATCTGAGGAATTGCAGTACTTACCAGGAAAGTGTCTAGAAGATGGTTGTCTAGATGAAGAAAGACTAGAGAATAGGGCTGGTGGGGATCAGTTATGGAAACTGGGAGATAGCTTTGACCATGGAAGACATAGAAAGATCTACCCAAAGTGCTAAGTATTTGAAGGAACATTATGTGGATGAGACAGTAAACTTAATCTAGTTGATCCCCAAGAGGGAGAAGTAGGAGCCAAGGGAAATGTTACAGAGAGGTCCTTTTCTAGAAGGAGAAGGAAAAGCTTTGAGCAACTAGAACTGTGGCAATGTGGTTGCTTCAGAAGGTGACAGGATCTTCTTCAGTGGAAGCATTCAAATGATAAATTAGTAAATTTAGAGTTCTGTGTGTAAATGTGCTGTTAAGGGTCAATACTTTTTGGTGCAAGTAAGAATTGACCACTAGTGAATATTACCATTGGGCCAAAATATTTAGCACACAAATTTAGTATCATCTACGAGAAGAAATAGAAAGTAACTAGTAGCTGTCAGTGGTGCTGAACCTTTAGGAAGCCGCACTGGACTGAAGATGGCAGTGAAGAGAAATATCCTTAAATGGGTCTTCTGAAACAAGTTGCAGTGGGGAACAGCTTTTTAATTATAGTTGAACTAAATGATCACTGATATTTCTTCCATCGCTGAAATTCTGTGATTCTATGAATGGTTCTGTCCTTGATCAAGAGGCTTCAGGCAGCAATCCTGATATAGACATGACTATTTTTAAAAGAATTGGGGTTAGAGTGTCCTGAAGGCTCACTATGTGAACACTTGGAAATTAGAATTTGGAGCATAGCAGAGGTATTCAGGAGTATCCCTGATCCCTCCCTCCCAACCCACACACTGTACTAATGCTGATTGCAGAATGTACTTCTGGCTCCTATTTGAGAATTCTATTTCCTAGTAATGGCTCTTCAAATCCCTGGAGGCACTGTCTGAGCAAAGCAAAGAAGAGATCTCCAGCAGCCTCCATACATTCTGTGGAGGTGAACCCCAGAGGGAGCACATATGGGCTCCTTAAGAGGAAGAGGAAGAAACATCCAAGAGTTTAATTTGGAAGGTGAGAGTAATATGAGGGTCAGAATATTTAAAGCAATCAATTAGAAGTCATCAGAACATCCCCCCACTCCCCAAAATAGTGAATGCTTCAAGGGTTTAATTCAGCTTCTCTTGTGGAAACAGCTTGGTGAGTATACAGAATCCTCACCAATTTAGAGTTAGAAGATCTGTAAAAATTCTGGTTCTAGTATTAACTATATACCTCCAAATCACTTAATCTTCCTGAGGTTCAGCTTCCACATCTATAAAATCTGGATAATAATTGCTCCCCTTTTGAGTGATTTGAGGACCAAATGTGATCATCAACAAGCACTGTTTGTTTTTCTGAATTACAAATAACATCATCGAGAATTATCCAGTTCAATAAGAATTTATTAAACACCTAGTTTGTGCCAGGCACAGTGCTAAAAATTCAGAGAACAGAGACAAAAATCAAGCAGTCCTTTAAGGCATGTTTCAAGGAGAGAAGGGGAAAAAGAAGACAGAAAAGAAGGAAAGAGGCAAAGAAGAAGAAGGCTTTTTCAAGAAAGAAAAAAGTGACTGAACTATTTCTAATTTTCAGATGTCAAGAATCAGTAGCTGTACACTGTTTAGAATTTCAGTATGTCCTATCAATCTTCTCATAAACACAGAAAACAGAAGTCAAAGGAATCATGTATAGATGGCTAAAAATGTAGAAATCACAGGGTTTAAGAGAATGGATGTTTTGTATACAACTCCTGTCAGAGAAATGAAAAATGAACTCCAAATATTTCAATGACCCTGTAGGACATTCTTTCCCACCCTTACTAACTCCTGTCTCTTTCTTTCAGGACTTACTTAGTGGCTGACTAGAAAATAAACCCATTCTAAGACATGAACCTTTACCTTGCTCCCATAGAATATGACCTTTAAGGGGGGGAAGTCTGTAAGAGAGAGAGAGAGAGAGAGAGAGAGAGAGAGAGAGAGAGAGAGAGAGAGAGAGAGAGAGAGAGAGAGAGAGAGAGAGAGAGAGAGAGAGAGAGAGAGAGAGAGGGTTGTTTAATAGTTCTTCCTGATCATCAATGTTTTCTCAGTTCTGTTTGCATAAACTCTCTGGGTTTCTATCCCCTTGTATTTTATCATTCTGGAGAGGAAGCCTGCTTTTTATTTACGCACCTTGTTTTACTTAAAGAGAGAAAGGACTTTAATTTGCCAGAGAAATTGGCAAGCTTTGGAGAGAATAAATTAATGCATGAAGATTCAGGCTGGGCTCTCAAAGAGAAGGTTAAAGCCCGCACAGTCCTTCTGGAAGGGAGCTTCAGTCAGTTCTTTTGGATGATGGATACACAAGGAGCAGTTGCTCACCTGAAAAAGTCAAGGAAGAGGGTAAAATACAATTTTAAGAGTGTTTTTATATCATCAAAGCCTTTAAATGAATAGCGCATTTGAGGCTCACACTACCAACTATAAGTCAAATATTTTAGAAAATACCATCTCCCTTTTGCTGATGAAGAAATTCAAAGGAGTTTAGCCCACAGTTTTACATTTAGGAAGTGTCAAAGTCAGGATTTGAACTCAGAGTTTACCTAACTCTGAGCCAGCCACAGTTTATCAATTTATCCACATTTAGGCTCTAATACAGGAAAAACAGAAGATCCTCCCTCTGGAAGCAGAAGAGACTGAAGATGCTATCCAGCCCTAGATCTTTATTCTCCCCATGGGGAAGCTGACACCCAGGGAGGTCAATGCTTACATTGTCCCTCCCACTCTCACCAATAGTCCTGCCACAAGCAGACTTGTACAGCTGATTGTCACAGAGCTCTGATATAGGGATGATTGAGGGAAGATCTTCTCACGGACTCATCTGTCTCTGCCATTGGGACTCAGGGTTATATGGCTTCTTAGGCCTTAGATGTACTCTGGGCTCAATGTCTCAACAATCTATGGCACAGTCTGAAACACATGACTTTTCTGAGCAACACAAATAACACAGAAGCAGCTCAAAGCAAAGCCAGCCAGATAACTAGAATCCCCAGTGACAAGATTCAGCCACTTGCATCTGACCTGTCGATCTTGCCAAGACCCAAGGCAGTCTGGAGTAGCACAAGAAAAGCTGGACTTAGAATCAGCTTCCCCTAGATTAAATCCTGATTCTGCCTTCCAAGCTGGGGAAGCTTGGAAAAGCCTTTTTCTCTCTACATCTCAATTCCTTTAAGATGTGGGTGTTGCGCTAGATGATGTCTAAGCTTCCTGTGGTTCAAAATTTTGATAATATAATGGACTCTTCCAGCTCAAAATCCTGTGCTCCTATCACATTATAGTCATGGTCTGAAGAGAGGGCCAGAATCAGCATCTCTGAGGAGTGAATTTCCTCTGCCTTTACCTTCCTCCACCAGCAGTATTACAATGTGAGCCAGTCTAATGTCCTCACGAAGGTCATTGTCAGGAGATGCTACTTCCTACTCTCAAAATCAACTTCCCTGTCTCCTTTTTTGTGCCTTTGAGGGCTATTATCACATCTATAAACCTGAGACAAAAGGAACAGCTTGATCACCTCAGGGAAATGGTAGCTGATGATATCCTAAACAGTGGAATAGACTCCTGATCACTAGGAGGTTTGTAAGCCCAAGTCTGTGACTTGACTTCATAATTTAAAATTTTTATCACAGCTTTTTATTTTTCCAAATCCATGGAACGATAGTTTTCAACATTCATCTTTGCAAAAGCTTGTGTACTAAATATTTCTCCTTCTCCTTCCTTATTCCCCCCTTCCCTAGATAGCAAACATAATTCCATATTCATTATGCTGCACAAGAAAAATCAGAACAAAAAGGAAAAAATAAAACAGGAGAAAAAAGCTAGCAAACAAACAACAAAAAAGATGAAAATCCTACGCTTTGATTCACATTCAATCTCCATACTTCTCTCTCTGGATATAGATGGTTCTTTCCATCACAAGTCTATTGGAACTGTCTTGAATTACCCCATTGTTGGAAAAAACCGAGTCTTTCAAAATTAATCATCACAATCTTTTTTGTAGTTCTCTACAACATTCTCTTGATCCTAATCACTTCATTTAGCATCAGTTCACGGAAGTCTTTCCAGGCTTTTCTGAAATCAGCCTGCGGGTATGACCTGACTTTAGAAAGCTATTTGCTAAGGCACAGGATGGACCTCATGGCTAGCAGAGGCCCAGGAGATACAGAAAGTTTGTGCTAGAAAACACTTTGGAAATCCTCTCATTTGACCCAATCATTTTACAGAACTTTAGGTAATGCTCACATTCAGAGGGCAGGAAATAGATGATGATAATGATGAAGATGATGATGGTGATGGTGGTAATGCAAAGGAAGCTGAGTGGCCAGACAGATGGGAGAAGATTTAGGAGAATGACGTGACAAAAACTAAGAGAAGAGACTAAACAAGAGGAGAACATGGGTAAGTGTAACAAAAGGCAAGGAAGAAGAAGCTAACAAGGAGATACAGAAAAAGGTACCCAATTTGGTAGTGGTGAAATCATTGGTAACTTTGGATTTGGGAGCTGGAAGGGACTGTAAATCCCCTTTAACCCAATTCATCTTTTTTCCATATGGGGCACTCAGTGACCTAGAATGATTTTCCAGAGGTGCCCTAGTAGCAGGGCAGGGTCTGGCAGTTCCGTTCCTCTGACTCCCAAACCAAGGATTTTTAGATTACTTCCCCTCCCACCCTCATTCCCTTTTCTAATGGGGAGAACTCCTGGGAGAGTAGTAATTCTTTCAGATTTCAGACTACATGTGAAGAATAAATACTTGGAAGGGTGAAAGCTTCTGAAAAAAAAAAAAGAGCTGCCCATCATCCAGTTGGAAACAATACATTTTCCGACTCCTCGAGAAATATGACAAGTTGTCTGATGTCTCCTCTCCCTCCCACACAGCAGGAAGAATGCTCGGCATGGAAGCTTTCAACCCCATTAATAGGCTAGGATTTTCACACTGGGAAAAAAGCAATCTCCCCTTAGATAGCTTAGTATATTTTTTCAAAAGGAATCTATAATTGATAACAGACAGAACATAGATTGAAATGCAGTATCAAATTCACTACTTTCTCCCAAACCACTGGATTCTGAGAAACTCCAGCTCAGAGGCATTAGAAAAAAGTCGAATTTGGCATTGGAGGACCAGCTTCAAATCCTGGGACTGCTCATTGTTGTGCCAGGGACCTTAGATGAGGCATTTTTAATTCTATCTCTTCAGCATGGTGCTCCAGTGAAGAGTCAAAGATTCCTCCTTTAAATTTCAATTTCTCCTTGGTTGATTACTCCCAGGATGACTTACTGTCCATGAGTTTAGTTGGACTTTCAAATCCCTTTCAGCATCTAAATCTGAGATCTGGTAATCCCACGAGCATCTCTCTCTGAGTCTCCCTCGACACAATTCTCAACAAAGCCTACCTGAGGCATAGGCCAAAAACCAAACATGGCTCCCTATTGCTCCTAAAATTAAAATCTATGCCCTCAGCCTTCATTTCCAGCCTTCCATAATCCCTCTCCAACTGACCTTTCCAGCTTTATTTACGTTATTCCCTTCCAGAAAAACTCACTAACTCTTCTGAGATCCTGGAATTGTATTCCCTAGTTCAGTGAATTTATCAAGCTATATACCATCTCTAGCAAGCCTTCCCATTTCATTTATATATCACAGACTCCTGAGCTTCCCTACCAGAATATTGGGGAAGCCAAAGTGCCCATCCTGGGTTGAATCCTCCTCCTCTCCTTTTTCTCACCCAAAATATTGGCTGGCATTAACTCAGAGTATATTTTAATTTCCTGCCTCGTGTTGTCTTCCCCCGATTAGAATTGGTTTGGCTTGGTTTTGTCTCTGTGTCCCCAGCACCTAGTACAATGCCTGGCACATACTAATTGCTTGCTTGATTGCTCGCTTGCCTGATTAATTGCTTGATTACACCTTGCCAAAAGGAGAAAACTAGGCAATGCTTGCCTTTGGGATCATCCCCATCCGTGTGACAGACCAGCAGCCGCACAAGTCCATACTGAGGCAAATCCTAGTTTTGAGGAGACATCCAGGGCAAACTGCTGGGGAAAAGCACATCTTGGATTCTGAATGTGGACCTTGTGGTTGTCATGGGCACAAGCCACTGGACACATAGGAAGCTGCCCTTTCTCAGGAAAGAATGAGGCTGAAACACAAAATGAATGACAATGGAATCAACCTTCAGCTTGGGAAGAGTAACAAGAGAGGGAGAGGCTTCCTCTGAACTTCAGCACAATGGAGAACAGCCAAAGAGACTATGGTCATGCTATGCTACTTTCTCCATCACCTTTCTTCCATTGTGTTATTATAAAACACTGTTTATTATGGTTGGGATGGGGATGGAGAGGAACTCACAATCTTGCACATAACCTGAATCTTATAGAATCTCCTCAAGTATCTTCAAAGAACTTAATTAACTACCAAATAACTCCTTCTCCTTTGTCTGACATGCAAAGCCCTTCCCAGAACGCCTCCAAGTGCCTTTTCTAACAAGAATTCACATTGTCCTGCTTTGTATGTTCTCTATTCCAGTCAAATGCAACAACATGGCATTACTCTGACAAAACTCATGGTTCCCCATCTTTGACTGTATCATTTCCTGTATGAGAATGGCTTTTCATACTTTCTCCACTCTCCAACTGCATTCATTTGACTCTGTCTCAAGGTTCTCTCCTCTCCAGTCCAAACTTCAGACACTGGAAATAATTTTCCCAGCGTAGCAATCTGATCCCATCACTCCCCTACTCAATAACATTCAGTGGTTACTCTTGTCATTTGGATTTAAAAATAGCACATCCCCAGCCAGGTGCCATATGGCAAGAAGAGGGGGAGAGATAGCCCAGAGGGGGACCAAGATACTGAGGAGAGGGAAGAAAATGGAGATGTTGCACCTGGTGAAGAGAAGACTTGATGGAGATATCAGGGCAAACATATACGCTTTTAAATACAAAGACTGTCCTGTAGAAAGAGGAGTTGGGTTTTGTTTTTCTGATTGACCCTTTTAAGGAAAGATGAGGATGTTTTAGAGAAACAGATCACGTGATATGAGGAAAACCTTCCTACTTATGGATGGTCAGAAGTTGGGCAAGTTCAGCCAACAGGGAGACTCAAAAATAGTGGATTCAGTAGTTAAACAGGCCTGCAAATAAGGATAGCAGCTGTTACCAAGCCCAGGTAATTGAGTTTGAAGTTGAGAACTGCAGTCACTGTTAAAACAAAGCCTAAAATCTGGCAGGTTAGCTATAAAATTAAGGTCACTTATTATAACAAACTTGGTTTGCTGTTTCTCTTGGCAACCAACTACAAAAACAACCCCTAGCTGTCAGTGAAGAAAAAGACAGAACAGAAAACCACAGCAGGCTGGGGACATTAAATGCAGGGAAAAACAGCCCTAAATACCTCGGTAGGCCCTGCGGGCATCTTTGTATCACAAAGGACACCCAGCTCTAATTTAATCCAATTGAAGAAAATTGGCTTTCTGGCTTCCAAGTGCTCAGTAGATTAGGAGGAAGAGATTATTATTAATAATAACTTAGTTTATATACCACTTTACAAATCATTTACCTCAGAATACATTAGTCTCATCAAGGAAGAAGGGCAGTCTCTTTCAACAAAAGATGAAACTGAGACTCAGAAGAAATGACTTGCCCAAGATCACACATGAAGTCATCTTGCTCAGCTCCACTGCTACAATGGGCACATCTTGTTTGAGCCAGCCAATGATGAATAGTCAATGATTTCTTCATGCGGTAGTCTCCTGGAATATTGCACTCTTCATGGAGTTGTCATATCGAAGTCCACCATACTTAGTTTACAAAAAGTCACGCCTCCTAAGAGCCATGAGAACTAGAGATCTCTATAATTTGGAAGTGAGAGTCTAATGTGGAAATGAGACAGAAGATTGTAAAATGAACCTGAGTGCTCAGTCTCAAAAAACTTGCCCACCCACCTCATTACACCTTGACAGTGGTCAACATATTTTAGAAGATTCTGTTGGAGATTACGATGACCCTGAGTCCCAGAGAAAGGTAATGTTGTGATCTGTTTAAGGAGATGGGGGGCAGCTAGATGGCGCAGTGGATAGAGCACCAGCCTTGAATTCAGGAGGACCCAAGTTCAAATCTGGTCTCAAACACTTAACACGTCCTAGCTGTGTGACCCTGGGCAAGTCACTTAACCTCAGCCTCAAAAAAAAAAAAAGAAAGAAAGAAAGAAAGAAAGAAGGAAAGGAGATGGGAAAATGTGCAACATGTTTTGGAAATTATACTGTTCCTCAACTCATCCTTTCAGTGAGATCACTGGTATCTCAAGACATAGCCAGATTGGTCTAAGGATGATACTGAGACTGCACAGTTCCAGATAAAGCCATTGGGGATGACTTTGCTCCATCTTGTCTTTCATTTTCATGTTGGACTTCTGCTTTCTCCCCATGGTGCTCATGGTTATCCCTCCTCCCTCCCCTTCCCCAAACACCACTCAACTACCTGACCTTCTGCTTCCTTTGTTGAATACGCTTGCCATAATGCCATTGGTGTGTATCAGAGTAGAGTGGAACACGCTCAGTTCCAATTCCAGCAGGCAATTTCTCTGTTGTCCTGGTAACAATCAGACTATATTATACTTGGGATCATTGAGCCGTAATAAGAGTTGGAAGAACCTTGGAGGCCAGTTAGTCCAAGGATCTCATTAGATGGTGAATTCCTTGGAGGCAGCAACTGTTTTCCATTTTATTTGCATACCCAGCTCTTACCTCAGTACTTAGAACATAGTTAAGTACCCAATAAATGCTCCAATAAGCATCAATACATGCTTAAATGGATACACAAGAGGAAACAAATGCCCCAAGTGATGAAGTGACCTTCCCAATGTCATATAGCTAATAAACAGCAGAGGCAGGATGGGTATCAGTGTCTCACTTCATCCTTTGATTGTCTGACCTGGCAATGATGATTTCCTGTTGCCACACTCTTCTGATGGCCTTCTCTGCCTTTAGTATTCACATCAGAGACATTTAATCTCACGTTTGGGGCCCAAGAAATGGCCCGTGTTTTCCTTCTATCTCATCTCTTTGTATCCTTGAAATAACATACTTGGAAAATTACATTCTTAAACAAAAATACTGTCTTCACAGATCATTGGCAAGCCATATACTTTGCATTCTTGGAAAGGAAGGAAGCCCTTTCCATAGATCATTGACTCAGAAATCAGGGATTTCATGATATTCATCAGAACCTAGCAGAAAATGATCTGTGGTTGGGTGCCATTTGTGGCAAATCAATGGTCATAGCAGAGGAAAAAACAAGGACAACAGCCACACCCCCACCAACCTAGGCAGAAAATGAGAATTAGAGATAACCATAAGTATGGAACCAACCTCTAGGGCTCTTAAACATTCAAACAAGATAATGGATTTGAAGACCTCAAAGATTTGGAGGAGGCCAAAGTGGAGAATACTCTAATAAAAACAGCAACTAACATTGTCTCTTTCTCATTCTTGATTTGTGCAAAGTATTTTCTGCATAACTGTGTGGTAGGCAAATGCAATTTTAACATGAACATCCCCACATAGAGGAGAAGTAGAGTAGAAGATGCCAGGGGACAAGGAGTGATAAAATGGCATCATTACGCAGCATTTGAATTGAGACCTGAACTCAGGCACTCTTAACTCAAAATCCAGAGCTCTGTTCAGTACATCTTGATGCTTCTCAAAGAAGGAAGAAGGGGAAACTAGACTTTAAACCTTTCCTTTAATAGTAGCAGATGCTATTTCTAAAATGCCTTGAGATCCATAAATCACTATAAACACTATTCCACTGATGTTCTTAGTATCTCCATTCTGCAGATAAGAAAGCAGAGACTAAGAATGATGACACCCTAACCAAGGAATTTCCTCCTCTCTGAGCCTTACAAAAAAAACAGAATTACAGGATTTAAAAGTTGAAGACAACTTCAGTGACTATCCTATCCAACCCACTTCTGAAAGACTTCCAGATCATAAGCCATCCAATAAGTAGGCGATCAGCCTTTGCTTGGAGACCTCTAAAAAGGGAGAACTTTGGAGATGACTTATTACTCTCTTGGACAGTTCTGTCAGTAATTTCCCCCCCCCCCTGAATTCTGATTTGATTTTCTTCTTTCAAACTTTTCTCCATCATTCTTCATTCTATCCTCTGGGTCCAAACAGATCCAATCTAAATCATCCCTCCCCAAGACAGTCTTTCAAATATTTGAAAATGAGCATCATGTTTCTCTGAGTCTTCTCTTCTCCAGGTTAAATATCCCATGCTCCTTCAAATAGCCCTCATAAGGTGTAGTTGTTCATCATTCTGCTAGTCTTCCTCTGGCTTCTCTCCAACTGATCAGGGTACTTATTAAATAGCAGGACACAGAATGGAACACAACACTCTCAATGAGGTCACACTATCACTTCCTTATTCTCTAAGACTGCATCCTTTTTAATGCAGTCCAACATCACATTAGCTTAATTGGCTGTCATATCCCACTGCTGGCACATATAGTCATCAATTTCCCTGTCAACTGAGGAGAAAGTCCGTCAGATCCTTTCCAGCTCTAAATCATATAAATTCAGGAGTGCTTCCTTGGAGAAAAAGCTGCAAAGCCTGCCCAGTGGAACATTTTGGGTGTCCTTACATGTCTCGGTAGAGTTGCGGAAAGTCACCAACATGAAATATTAATCATAGCCACAGTGTATTCATTACAGAAGCAACGGTGATTTAAGAAAAGGATTGCATCTCAACTTTATTTCCTGTGAGAAATTAACATATCTGAGGGCTCGAACTTGGGCTTAATCTCCAAGAATTGACTTATCAACTGGGATTTCAAACCAAAAGTGTCTTTGTAATTCAATTAAAAGTAATCAGGACACTGTGAACCCACATCCCACACTAATCCTGGTCTCTTACTCACCAGAACACACCGAAGAAACCAGAGGCTCCCTGACCACTCAGGTCTGCTGGATTTCTTTAGCTGAAGGTAGGGATGAAGTTTTTTGCCTGTTCTTTCCTTCCTTTCTTTATCAACCCCCACTCCAGACACACACACTTCCACTGGAAGTTTGGATGTTTGGATCTGGGTGTGAGAAACTGATACCTGTGTAACTCTAACTGATGGATCAGGAATTGGTTATAGTTTGGCAGAAGTATTTGAGAGTGGCAGGAAGAAAGAATGTTGCTGGGATATGGCCAAGAGAAGTAGGGGAATTAAGTCATCTTGGGTTCATAGAATCCAAAGCAAGAAGGGAATAGAACAAACTATATCTCTTTTCAATATATTAGCTCATAAAATACTTGCCAAGAGGTATCAGGCCATATCCTGAGTCTTCTCTTCTAAAAGACTGAAGATCTCCAGTGCCTTCAAATGAGCTTCATTAAGTGGGGCTCCAAAAGTCCCCCAAATTATGGTTTCTCTCCTCTCTACTGTCTTGAAAATTTCCACCTACAAGTGAGAAAGTCTGACTAGGATAAAACAGAATAAAATTGTCTTAATTCTCTATTCTGTCACTTTGCTTCCCCCAGGAGAGCCCCAAATCACATTTGTACTTCTAGCTCGTGGCTTACACTGTTGACAGATCCTGAGTAATGGATGACAGTTGTCATGGAACAATTTATGTTGCATAGTAGGAAGACCTTCCCTAGCATGAGACCTGTTCCAAAGTGGAATGGCTGCCTCAAAAGGTAGCATGTTCCCCCTTAGGAAGGTCTTGTTTTCAGGGTGAGTCTAGATGGCCCCTCATCCGGCATATTGGGAAGGGGATTCTCATTTCAGTCACAGGTCCTTTCCAACCGGGTGACTCTCTGATTCCAGGATGACTCACTCTATTTTATTGATCCTGATGTTTGTGGAGGCTAAACTGTACACAGTCCCTCAACACTTTCTTTTGGAAAATTTGACACTCAACTGTATATCAAATTGACAGGGCTCTTGGCTTCCATCTCAGTGGAACACAAGATCTGTCAGGCTTGGCCACACTGTGAAGAGTGTGAATATGAACCAGATCCTAGACCCAGACCTAATCCCTGGCAAAGTGTAGAATAGCCTGTCACTAGGGTGATGGTCATTTGGGAATGGATTATTTGTCCATGTCAAATAGAATCAATCAATTAACATTGCTATATTAAACACCTATGAGATGGCAGATTCTGTGCTGAGCAATGGAAATAAAAAACTAAAAGTTAGCCCCTGATTCAAAAAGGTGACATTCTAATGTGGAGAATGGAGGCAAGGAGAGGAAGCTTCTGATTGAAAGTCAAAGGATAAGGAACAAAAACAAAAAACAAACAAACAAACAAAAAAAAAAAGGATAAGAAACTACAGATTACCAAGGCAATTGAATAACAATAGAGGGTGGAGTGGAAAGAGGAGATACATATCAGGGAATGATGGCAGTACCCATAAACTAAATAGTCTCCAATATCCTGAAAGATGAATAAATGGCATATGAAGTATGGGCTGGGATTCGCTAAACACAGTAGGTTAAAGTCAGTTTTCCCTCATTCACCCACCATTTTAGAGAATTCAGTGTCAGTTCCAATTCAATTCAACAAACATTGATATCTGTCAATATGCTGGGGATTACACATTGGGGTACACAGAAAAAAAGTGGAGTCATTTCCTCCCTTCAAGGGGCTTTTGACTACTTCTGAAGGAAACCAAAAGTGTTTTTAAAAAAGCTTTGATTGGTCTATGGCCTTACTGATGTGGGTACTTTCCTCAATGATGCAGAGGTACCATCAACATCATCTGTCAACATATTGGTGACTTTCTTTTACATCCCTTGACATTGCATTATATTGTAGTGATAAAGCACATAGGCTGTTTATTCATTATTCTTTAGTTCTCAGTCCTTGACCAGCTCTTCTTGTTTTTCAGCTGTGCATGCTTCTGATGATATACCTGGTGCTACTTCTACACAATTCTCCATTTGTGACATTTTGTCTTTTTTATTTTTTTATGAGCACCACTTCATTGCCCTTTGAATGACTCTTGGCTCTTGATTGTTCCAGGACTATAGAATTCTATGTTCTCAATCATCCAGTGATACTAAAAGAATATCACTGCTGTTTGAAGGGTGGATCTTTGCTTCAAAGTCCCAAAAACCTTATACAGCTTCCCATTCTGTGCTTCAAAGTGATGGCATTTCAGTATTTCTCAAATAACAAAATTCTGATATTTCTTTTCTCATCACCATGTCAAGTGGTTCCCTGGCTCAGCCAGCTTGTTTGTTCCTGGTTATTTTTTAAGGGGAATGGGCTCCAGGGGCCACCTAGCTCACCTTGCATTTGACGTTAGAATAATTTTTATTATGCTGTCAAGTGATCACCTAAACTTTACTTGAGAGCCTCCGAGTTGGGAACTTCAAACCCTTGCAAGAAAATCTAGTCAATCCATAGTAAAGAAGCTTTAACATACATTGAGTGAAAAAGAGGAGAAAGTTGAAAATAAGTGGACCGGACAATAGTGTTGATGGGGAGGATTCTGGACTGGTTCAATGGACCAGAACCCAACACATATAATGGATAAATATGTGTATATTTGTTGAATTTAATCAGAGCTGGACTCACTAGATTGTTGGATACTCCAAGAGTACTCGTTAATAGTTCTACATCAAACTGGGGTTTGGGATGGAACTCTGGTACAGCACCCCCTGGTGCTGAAATCAGAGAGTAGAGCTAGAAGGAGCAAAAAGCTAATACAGCCTCCCTGGGCCAATGAGGCGATAATCCCTGACTTCTAGAAGTAGACATTTTTGAGTTTTGTAATTTGTCATTCACCCAACTCTCCTTAGTTTTGGTGGGTGAGACTTAGGAGGTCTGGGGCATTTAATATTTTTAGGAATTACTAAAACAAAAAAAGAGATAGCACTCTAATAGGAAAAAGAGAAGCAAAAGCAGAATTGAACATGTCTACTTTTATCCTGTTCTCAGTTTGCATCAAGTATGACTCCTTTTTACTCTTTTTTTCATGAAAAAAAAACCCTTTTCTTTTCAATCTTGACACATTCTAAGCTTCAGTACTTCCTAGCATACAGAGGACCCTTCCCATTGGGAACAGTATTGCTAGGAATGGAATAGAGGGAAGAGGAGCTAGGAAGAATGAGCCACCACTAGAGGAGGTGAAGAATCCTGTACTTGGAAGAGTTAAGTGACTCACAGGAGAAGAGGGTGTGAAGAAATGATCTTTCCTATGCTTTTGAAAAATATTGCACATGTTACCGTTTGTGTATAATGAGATTTTGTAAACACGTGAGAGACTCAGAAAATATTTCTTAGGTAGGAAAAGGCTTTGTTTGAGACACCAGTTACAAGAGGGAAGGTAACCTTCCCAATGTTTGGTGTTCAGAAGGCTAACCTCAGAAGATATTGTGAAGAACAAGAAGGGTATTCTCCTTTAAGGGGAAAAAAGGCCTTGACCCCTTCTAGATGAAGAACAAAATAAGAGGAAAGAGTGGAACTTTCAGAAAAGCAATTACTAGCTTGTCGGAAGGAAATACATCCAAACAATATTAGCTATCAAATAGTGACTAACTTGGGAGGTGGTATGCTTCCCTTTACAAAAAACAGCAACAACATCATCGTGCAATGATCCGCTACGATGGACTTAGTTCTCAGCAACACAATGATCCCCGTCAGTTCCAAAGCTAGAGAAAGACTATGCAGACTATTCCCTTATTTGTGGGGTGCTTTTTTTTCTTTCTTATGCTTTTTCCCTTTTGTTTTGATTCTTTTTTCACAGCATGACTAATGTGGAAATATGTTTAACATAACGCACATATATAACATAGGTGAGATTGCTTGCTGTCTTGGTGAAGGGGGAAAGAAAAGAGGGCGAGAGGAAAATCTTACAAAAATGAAGGTTGAAAACTGTCTTTATACTGTGTATACCCTTGGATCCAGTAGTGCCATTACTGGCTCTGTATCCCAAGGAAATCATAAAGAAGGGAAAAGAACTGACATATGCAAAAATACTCGTAGCAGCTCTTATTGTGGTAGGAAAGAATTGGAAAATGAGTAGATGCTATCAATTAGGGAATGGCTGAATAAGTTATGATATATGATGGTAATGGAATATCATTGTTCTGTAAAAAACGATGAACAAGCTGATTTTAGAAAGACCTGGCAAGATTTACATGACCTGATGTCAAGTGAAACAAGCGGAGCCAGGAATGCATTGTAGTAACAGCAAGATTGTGTATTGATCAACTATGAAAGATTTGATTCTTCTCAGCACTCCAGTGATCCAAGGCAATTCCAATAAACTTTGGATAGAAAATGCCTCCTGCATCCAGAGGTAGAACTGTAGAGATTGATTGTAAATCAACACATACTAAGTTTATTTTTTTCCTTCTGTTTTTCTCTCTCATGGTTTTTGCTTTTTGTTCTGATTTTTCTCCCCCAACACTATTCATAAAGAAATATGTGTTTTTAAAAATTAATATACATGTATAAGTGATATAATATGATTTTTGTGGTCCCCTAATTTTAGGGGGTTTTGCCTTTTGTTCTGATTTTTCTCCCCCAACACTATTCATAAAGAAATATGTGTTTTTAAAAATTAATATACATGTATAAGTGATATAATATGATTTTTGTGGTCCCCTAATTTTAGGGGGTTTTGCCTTTTGTTCTGATTTTTCTCCCCCAACACTATTCATAAAGAAATATGTATTTTTAAAAATTAATATACATGTATAAGTGATATAATATGATTTTTGTGGTCCCCTAATTTTAGGGGGGTTTTGCCTTTTGTTCTGATTTTTCTCCCCCAACACTATTCATAAAGAAATATGTGTTTTTAAAAATTAATATACATGTATAAGTGATATAATATGATTTTTGTGGTCCCCTAATTTTAGGGGGGTTTTGCCTTTTGTTCTGATTTTTCTCCCCCAACACTATTCATAAGGAAATATGTATTTTTAAAAATTAATATATATGTATAAGTGATATAATATGATTTTGGTCCCCTGATTTTAGGGGGGCTTCTGTTCTGGCAATCTATCTGATTCCAAAGTCCTCTGGCTTTGCCTCCCCTCAACCTAGGATAAAACAATTTTTTTTTAATCTTCATGTGAAATTGGGAAAAAATAAAATACTATTTAGTTAAAAAAAAAAAAAAAGACAAAGAAGAAACAGGGGTCCTCAGAAGAGAATCCTATTCCATCAGCTCCATGAGTGCACAAAGCAGAGCAGAACGGGGCCAGAAGAACCCCAGGCTGGATAGGATTTGGATGATCTCTGAGTGGGAATTTGGTATCTGGGAACTGGAGGGGGAAGCCTATCTGTGCATTTGTGTGACCTGAGGCAACTTATTTATTCCCTTTATCTGGACCTCAATTTCCTCTAACTTAAAAGGTTGTCCTAGATCATGGGCTCCACCTTTTTTTGCTTCTTAGACGCCTTTGGCAGTCTGATAACATCCTAGGGCCTTGCCTCAAATTAATGTTTTCAAAGAATAAAATAAAAATATACAGAATTGCAAAGGAAACGATATTGCAACGTGGTTATGAAAATATTTGTTAATAATCCAACTTCATGGAGCTAGGTTAAAGTCTAAGAGAGCTTCAAGTTCTAAACCTCAGCTCTTTTCCTGTTGGCCCTTGATTCATCAGAAGGAACATCAAAGCTTCTGAAATTGCTGCACAGAAAGAATCTTCTCAGCTAAGCCTGGGGCTGTCTCAGGGCTTTAAAAGTTCCCTCTTGGATCTACCCATGTGCTCCATCCCCTATCTCCAATCCAAAAACTTGGCCTATTTTAATGGGTCCCATTTCAACCACGTGATCTCTTTTGTGCATTCATTAAATAATTAAATGAGAGTTCGTTATTTCTCTGGAAATGTCTGATGCTAAAGGTAGATGTGGCTCCCAACATCAGCTTTCCACCCAACAAGAGAGACTGGAAAGCCTCCTATTGAGTCATATGGCTCAGAACAGAGCGTGTAGGGGGCCTGAGCTGAGCTTGTGACTGTCCCAGACAAAGCAGAATTATCAAACACCCCTTCATCTACCTGGAATCCTCCTCGCAGGTGAACAGAGGCCAGGATTGAACTCGGCATTCTGGGTCATGTTGCTTCCCCCTTCCCCCAATAATAACTGGTTTATCCAACATCATCCTGTCTGCAGAAGCTAAAACCAAGTCAATGAGATAATTGAATAGCTGGATCCATGCAGATGGGCTCTGAGCTCCCAGAATGCCCAAACTCACCTTAATGGGCTTGGAGATAAAAAGCTCAATATCCCTCAGACCCTCTTATGCAAGGGCAGATAAGGTGGAGCACATCAAAAGGCTGCAGATGGGGAAACTTCTAAGGATTAGGAGAAGGAATGGCTGCTCCATATGTGTTATATTTGCACCTGTTGTTTCCCCAATAGAAGGGAAGTTCTCTGAGGAAAAGGACTGCTTCTCTCTAAATCTCCAGAACCTTGCATCATTCCCGGCACATAGTAGGTATTTAGTCAATACTTATGCGCTGAATAATTAAAAATGAGGTTGGAGAAGAAAAGACCTTGTAAAAAAAAAATTACCTATGCATATGTATTGCCAAAGAAAATGTTATAATTATAAAAATTAATAAAAAAAAAGAATAATTAAAAAAAAAAAGAAAAGACCTTGCATCATCCCTGGCACTTAGTAGGTGTTTAGTCAATACTTATGCGCTGAATAATTAATAATGAGGTTGGAGAAGAGAAGACCTTACATCATCCCTGGCACATAGTAGGTGTTTAGTCAATACTTATGCACTGAATAATTAATAATGAGGTTGGAGAAGAGAAGACCTTACATCATCCCTGGCACATAGTAGGTGTTTAGTCAATACTTATGCACTGAATAATTAATAATGAGGTTGGAGAAGAGAAGACCTTACATCATCCCTGGCACATAGTAGGTGTTTAGTCAATACTTATGCACTGAATAATTAATAATGAGGTTGGAGAAGAGAAGACCTTACATCATCCCTGGCACATAGTAGGTGTTTAGTCAATACTTATGCGCTGAATAATTAATAATGAGGTTGGAGAAGAGAAGACCTTACATCATCCCTGGCACATAGTAGGTGTTTAGTTAATACTTATGCTCTGATTAATAAATAATGAGGTTGGAGAAGAGAAGACCTCAGGAACAAGAAGTGTTAGTTGTCTTCTTGTATTTAAGGGCTCTCATGGGAAGGATAATTGGGCTCGGTGTCCTTGGCTCCAGAAGACAGAATAATGGTAGGTGGGGAGAGAGTTATAGAAAGACAGATGTAGATGTGATGTTGGAGGAGAAAAAAAAAAAAAACTTCATTCATAGTGATTTAGAAGTAAAATAAGCTGCTTTGGAGTGAGGGGCTTCCTTACTGCTCTGTTGGAAATATTGGATGGTGAGATGTTTGGATGGGATGTCTCTATCCAGTAAGCAAGAGAGGGAGACATCCACCATCATTCTATCTCAGAAGCCAGGACAATAGAATCTTTGAATAAATGAATAGTTGGATGAAAATGCATTTAATAATCACTTGTTATGGGCCAAGGCCCATGCTAAACACTGGGGAGACAAATAACAAAAGCCAGATGGCCTCTGCTTCCAAGGAACACACACTCAACCAGGAAGATGCAACCATGAAAACATTTCCATTGCAGGCCCAGAAATCCCAAGGAGAAGATGTCAACCTCCAGGGATCCTCAGATTAAGGGAATAAATCAGAAGACAGCATCTGAAGGTCTGGAGGGCATGGGGGCAAGGCAACCCTTGGAACCAGCTCCCCAGTAAGGGCACCAATCACTCTCTCCTCTCACACCCTGAGTCTGACGGGCTTAGAAATCAGAACCTCTGCTCTCTTGCTGAGTCATACCCACAATGCTAGCATGACACAGTGATGCATGTTGGGAAAATGGGGTCCCAAGGCCTAAAGACGAACCTTTTCTTCATGTCTGCGGGGGCCAAGGACTTCTTAGTACTTTTCCCTGTGGACTTGGATCTGAGATCTGTCATGGACACCTTTGGGGAGCTCCTATGTCCTATCATCATTGGCAATCAAAGTTCCTTGTTTAATACATAAATTTGCAACAGGGAGAGTGTATTCAGACAGGCATCTGGGAAAACTAGAAAAGGGGATTTCTAAGGCCCTGGTCCTGTCCTAGAATTCAAAGCTTATAATGGCAAAAGGTAGGTACCCAGGGTGTGCAGGTAAGTCAGACATCCTGGTAGAATGTCAGGCTATGCAAAAGTGAAGTTTTGAGGGTTAAAACTGTGCAGGTCAAGTGGAGAGGTTTAAACCTTTCATAAATTCAAAATTCTGCTGGAAAGACTTTCATTCCAGTCAGGCAGCAGCAACCTGATGAAAAAGTCAAGAAAGAGATTTATCGAGTGCACTGCAGCGGCTGCTGTCGAAGCCTCCCAGACTGCTGCTGGGCAGGGCCAACCCCGGGCCCAGGCTTTTCTACATAGGGACGCAATGGTGGGAAGAGAAGTAAAACCACCAGCAGCATCGGGGATGACCCAGGAGAGCAATTTAGCTGGAATAGCAAGGGCATGGTGGGGAGCCACAAAAATATACATGGAGACAGAAAATCCTCTGGCTTCTCATCTTTTCTTATTTGACTCTTTCTAATTTTCCAAGCTTCTAACGGCACACACCCTTGCTTTTCTGCCCATCTTTTCCCCTATACTAAAAGCAGCTAAGGAGTACAAAGATAGACAAGCTTCAGGAAGATCTGAGTCTCCAACCCCAACCAGCAATGTGACACTAGGAAAACCACTTCTGTTTGTCTTGGGTTTCTCCATTGTAAAATAAGAATAAAAATAGCTACTATGAGGATCATTTGGGATAAAATTTATCTCAAAATAGAAAAAGAAAGCCTTGTTTAGTCTACTTGAAGGCTAGTCCTTTCACTCCGAGATGGGGGCTGTCATGCTCACAGGCGTGTGCACACACATTTGTATTTATGTAGTTGTTGCGTGTTCCCCTATTAGGGACTCCCTGAGACCCAATGCACTCCCTGAAAGCAGAGCCCAGCTTTTTCCCTTTTTCATATTCACGGTGCTTGGTGCATGGTAGGGGTTTAATAAATGTGTGTTGACATAATGTGACTATGTATAATTAGCCTGGAGAGACAGATGAAAGCCATATTGGGGTGGCCCTTAAGTGACCAGCAGAGGTGGACTTTGTCCTGGGGGCAACAGGAAGATTGGCACTTTCTGGAGCAGGAGAGCGATGCTGTCAGATTCATCCTCAATGACTTTCCATGTGGGAAACATTTACTGGAGTCAGGAGAGAAGTGAGGAGGGAAGACCTTTGAGGAGATTTTTGTGATAGTCTAGGAGAGAGTGGATGAGGAACCAGATTTTAACAGTGGCCATGTGAGTAAGGCTAAGGATGCGGAAGGGAGATATGGTGAGGAAGGAAAACCAACCAGTCTGGAAATGTGAAATAAAGAATAGTGAGGGGTCAAGGGTGGATCTAAAGGGGGTAAATCAAGAAACTAGGAAAGCTCATGTGTCTTCCCTAGAAAAATAAGGAAGTTCGAAAGGGTGGAAGAGGAGGAGCATTATAATCTGTTTTGGAAATGCTGAGTTGAAGTTATCTGTGGTAGACTAGTCAAAGATATTAGACTGAAGCTCAAAAGAGAGAAATGAGAAAAGGAGACCAAAAAAAAAAAAAAAAAAAGGAAAAGGAGAAGAGGGGGAAAGAGAGAAGAAAAGAAAAAAGAAGAGTAGGGGAAAGAGATGGGAAGGCAGAAGAGAGAAGAGGGGAGTAAAGGGGAAGAGAAGAGGAAGTTCCATAACATAATACTGAACCACAATACATTAAATTTTGAAGTCCTCCAGGATGGCTCCTATGCTTTGAAATTGCTCATTGAAGAAACCTATTGAACTTATTCTATTGGTTAGTTTAACCCATTTTTCCCCATGTTCTTCATCCAAAAGAAGAATTTTGAAGAGCTAATCATCTATTTAAAAACTTCTTGGGGACCAATTAAGAGTGTTTGCAAATTCTAAGAAAAATCAGAGTGTATTTAATAACTCACTCTTGGAGGGATCCATCAGCAGCACAGCCCAATAATTCTTGGAAGAAGAAAGGAAAGAGAATTCTCTCACCAGAAGAATAAAATGTATGAACTTCTGGATAAGGCTTGTTTTTTGCTTATTTGTTTGTTTGTTTGTTTGTTTTTGTTTTTGTTTTTTAATCTTTGAATGATCCCAAAGAAAGGCCTAGAAGGAAATGGGGCTCAAAAGGAACATGGTAGCCATTAAAACAATTTGGGAAATAAAAACTACTCTGCCCAGTCTCCTAGCCATTGAGAATCTATATGTGTATTGGGGTAACAGAAAACATTAGAATGGAGTTGATAGTATTACTGGATATTAGCTTCTGGAGGATACATTTTCCTTTGCCAGGAATACAGATGGGGCTATATCCAAAAAGAGGAATATGGGGATTGAATGTGGATCACAACATAGTATTTTTACCTTTTTTGTTGTTTGTTTATTATTTTTTCCCTTCTAATTTTCCCTCTTTTTGATCTGATTTTTCTTGTGCAGCATGATAAATGTGGAAATAGGCTTAGAAGAATTGCACATGTTTAACCTATGTTGGGTTTCTGGCTGTCTAATGGAAGGGGTCGGGGAAAGGGAGGGAGAAAAATTTAAAACACAAGGTTTTGCAAGGGTGAATGTTGAAAACTATCTTTATTTTTAAAATAAAAAGTTATTGAGAAAAAGAAAAACTATAGGTGGAGAGATTATCTGAACCAAGAGGAATTTTAGAACATAATAGCAAAAAAGTAATGACAATAAAAATAACTAGTATTTATATAGCCCTTTAACATTTACAAAGTGCTTTATATATGTTTCCACTTCATTCTTCTACAATCCACAATCTGCAATCCTAAAGTATATTTCATTATCTACTTTTTACAGATGGGAAAGTGAGACAGAAATTAAATAATTTGCTCAGTCCCAGAGCCAATCAGAACTGAGAAGGATCTTGGAAAATACAATATGTAATGCTTGAGGTAAAAAGGCATTAGAATCTAGAAGATGAAATGTCAGTGTTGGAAAGAACTTGAAACATGGAATATTAGTCAAAGGCAAAGGAAAACTGAGAACATAAAATGTCAGACATCAGAGGGTCCTAAAACATAGAGTATAAAATGCCCAAGTTGGAGAAGATCTGAGCTGTGGGGGAGCTAGAATATCAGAGCTAGTGGAGATCTTAGTCAATAAGCATTTACTACATATATACAAATTAAAGATAGAGTAAAATAGAGTGGAATATCATACAGAAGTGGGGATAGATATATGAAGATCACCTGTAGAAAATAGGATTTGAACTCAATCTTAAAGTCAGGCAAAGAATTGGAAAATGAGTGGATGCTCCTTATTTGGGGAATGGCTGAATAAGTCACGGTATACGAAGGTAACAGAACATTATTGTTCTATAAGAAATGATGAACAAGATGATTTCAGAAAAGCCTACACAGACTTAAATGAACTGATGCTGAGTAAAATGAACAGAACCAGGAGAATCCTGTATACAAAATGCAAGATTATGTGATGATCGACTATGCTAGACTTAGCTCTTCTCAGCCATTCAGTGATCCAAGATAATTCCAATAAACTGGACGGAAAAAGCCATCCACATCCAAAGAGGGAAGTAGAGAGACTGATTATAGATCAAAGCATACTATTTTCATTTCTTTTTTTCTTATTTCCCCCTTTCTCATGCTTTTCCCCCCCTTTCCTCTGATTTTTTTTCCCAACATGACTCAAATGGAAATATGCAAAAATACATGCACATATAATCTAAAAAATAGCCTAGGAAGCAAAAAGGTTGTGGTGATGAGGGATAACATTCTAATTACAGGTCCCATCCAGTGCAAAGGTTCAGAGGTGGGAAGCTAGAGAAGAAACTGTCAGAGCTGAAATTCAATGGATTTTAAATGATCTTCTCTAGCACTGAGGCTTTAGCTACCCAGAAGTTCAAAATCCAAGTGATCCATCCAGGCCAGCCTTCTCCAGCATCAGAGGCTATCATGTGTAGCAGATTTTTCTTTTAAGCTATATTAGAGAAAAGAAGATCAAGAAGAGATAATCAAGTCAACAAGCATTTATTGTTCATTCTCTCGCCTATTTCAAATTTTCTTGGCAAAGATACTGGAGTTGTTCATTTTCTTCTCCAGTTCACTTTATAGATGGGGAAACTGAGGTAAACAGGATTATGTGTGTGCCTTATCTAGGATCACATTGCTAATGAATATCTGAGGCAATTGAGCTCAGGTCTTCCAGCTTTCTGTGAGGCTGGGGCAAGTTAGGAAAACTTTCATCAATTTGGGAACATCTAGAATTGAAATGAGCCTGGATCACACAGAAATGTATTCACCTCATCAGTATTCCGGATCTGAGGCTCTGTGCTTCTTCTATATGAAATAAACCAAATTCTCTCGCCGGTACAGAATAGTGTGTCCCATCTATTGAACAGGCTTATCATGTCCATGTGTGCTGATAAGTGAAAGGGAATGATTTCAAGGGGAAGTGTGAAGTGAGATAAAAACTAATAAGCTGGGAACTGGGTGCAGTTTGTTCCGCAGGAGTTTAGCTGGGAGGTCTCGAAAAAGGGATTCAATCTCTCTGAGATTCTTTTGCTCCGAGGGAGGACTGGGCTAGATTGGAGCTGAGATCTCCCCCATCCCAATTCTTTGTCAGCTACTTTGCCCTCTCCATTTCCCTGCTGTCCCGGAGATAAACTTATCACCTGAAATCTCATCACCATGAAGGATGATTCAGGTTCTGATTTCTGATGCTCACACTTTCTTAATCTCCCTTCCGATTGGAGGGCAAGAGGGCAGCACATTAAGCTCTTTCCAAAGTTTTTCTTTATAAAGAACTCACAAACTTCCAAGTACCTCCACTTTCCATGACCTGCTTTACTTGGCGTCAGCTCCACCAAACTGCAGGTCTCTGATCCCTTCCACTCCCTGCTTCCCAACTTTGTGCCATTGTAAGCTCTTTGAAATCAAGGAACTTTTTAAAAATTTAGATCCCCCACACTCTCCACAGTGCCTGGCGCCTAATAGGTGTTTTATAAATTTTTATTAAATTAAATTGCATTGAATCTCTGAAATCCTGTATTCTACTTGCTGAGCTCTCTTACATCTTTAATATTTTATACTATATAATCTGAGGTCACTTCCAGATATCAGATATGATTTTCTCTATTCTCTATTCTCAAATCATAGAAAACTACATTCTGAAGTCACTTTCAGCATGAGTAGGTTTTGTGCTACCTTATAAGGTCCATCCCACTCAAACCAAATTAGATTTATTCACAGACCCCCCTATCACAAGTTGCTATGATCATCACCAACTAACTACTCTCACAGTGGGCTACTAACTTTGATGCTAAATTTTACTTTGCAAAGGGAAAAATATAAAGCATTAAAAATGATGTGGAAATTTTAAAGTTCACTTATTCTTCTGCCCTCCGGTTTTCTTCACACACCCCCTTTCCATTCTGGGCTGAGTATGTTTAAATTATAGGACTTGTATATCCTTTCCAGAATGCATTGGAAAGTTTCTCTTTAACTCTGCATGTCTCAAAATATACATTTCTCCACATGACATTTTTAATAGTGGAAATAATTGCATCGTTTCTAGGTGAGTCATTCTATAACTCTGTCTTTGTTAAGATTACATATTTCTGGAGATTTTGCTAGGAAATTATTTCTAGCTGAACACTTATGTCCTTGGGAAAATTATAGCCCCTTATTGAATGTTTTTTTTCTGCTCATTACACTGAGTGTATTTATTTATTCAACCTATAACAAAAGTCCCCAGTCAGGGAATGTAGTCAAGGGCAAACATGGTCCTTCTCTAAGTCTCATCCACGTCCCCTCACCACGGACTTCTGGGGACTTGGAAACACTATTCTCCATCTGGATGAATTTCACACAGACAGGCTAGTCTTTGGTTCCACCAAAGCTCCACCCTCGCTGGCAGGAGCACGGGAAGCTTTCTTGTGGTAAAGGGTAATCTTGGGCCCAATAAAAGACCCAAAAAAAATCCTGGAAAAAAGGATGAGGGGCAACCCGTGATCTCGAAAAATAAAGGGAACGCCCGCCAAAAAAGCCTGAGGTCACCGGGATAAGCACAAGTCAGGGGTAGTGAGTCCCTGTCCCATGGGAGCACCGATCTCCAGAGCAAGGTGGGAAGGCTCCCGAGCCCCGGGAAGCGGGGAGCTTAGGCTGGCACTTTCTCAGGTACATTTGGGGGGGACTGCTCTGTGGCTGAGGAGTCGGTGGTTGGTCTGAGAGAGCTCGGCTTCCTGCAGAAGGACCGGATCATGGATGGTCAGAAAGGCCCAGTCAGAGGCACCTGTGGAATGATAAGGTCCAGGGAAGGTGGATGGAAAGGAGAGAGAAAGATGGAGACACAGAGACAGGAAGAAGAGGGGACAACTTGGCATCCCCCAAAGCAGAGGATTTCCTTCAGCGGAGCTCTGAGTGCTTGAAGTCTTTACTTACATGAAGCTGAAATGGGATCCTCTGCAATTCCCTCCCATTGCCCCGATTCTGCCTCCGGGGCCTATTCCTTATAATGAGGCTCCTGGGTCTGAATTATTAGCCTCCCTCTCCTAATGCACACATGTATGCACACACACCTGCACATGACACGTACGCACAGTGTGCTGTAAAGCACATGTACATGCATGTACACACAGACACACATGCATATGAAGCCATGCATGCGAGTGTATGATATGTACACTGTGAGGCATGAGTATGCACATGCACATACATGCACATGGAGACATACATGCACAATGTGCTCGCACAGACACACATACATGAACACATGCATGCACGCAGACACACATGGACATGGAAATATACATGTACACACTCATGCACCCACTTTAAGTAGCCCACCCCAGTTCCTCCTGGGAGTATGAGTAAGGCCCTTCATGCTCTTGCCCACCGTTCTCAGCATCCAGTAAAAATGGGATTTCTGATGGTATTTACCAGCTGGGGGCCCAATTGTCACCTCCTAAGTGCTACTCCTCTCTCTCTCTCTCTCTCTGTGCAGTCATTGACCTTAGAATTCTAGGTTCGGCAAGGAAAAGGACCTTACAACTCACTGAGTGAAAACCTTCATTTCATACATGACAAAGAAAGTTTAAGGCAATTGCCCAGAGTCATACTGTCAGGAAGTGTCTAAGCAGAATTTGAACTGGGGCTTCCTGACTTCCTGACTGGCCCTCTGTCTATTAAATGACCTAGCAGGATAAGCTTGTGGAAAAAGTTATCTCCAGTTTAATAAACAAAATATTTAATGAACTAGGCTAGTATCTCAGGTTGAACTTAATTTTTTTTCTCCCCCTGAGGCTGGGGTAAGTGACTTGCCCAGGGTCACACAGCCAGGAAGTGTTAAGTGTCTGAGACCAGATTTGAACTCGGGTCCTCCTGAATTCAGGGCTGGTTATCGATCCACTGCGCCCCCTAGCTGCCCCCTCAGATTGAACTTACTGAAAAACAAGAAGTGTCATTTCAGTAAGTAATGAGAAAATATCAAGATAGACTCCTAATTACTTTGGAACCCAGGATAAAAATAAAACTAATGAAAGTGTCCTGGGAGCAAACATAGAGTTAGGGCACTTTTCACTGGCTTACACCTTCCATCCCCCTCGTTTGCTTTTCCATTGTCAGGGTCTCCATTTCGTCTCTTTCCCTCCTTCCCCTCCTCTCATTGTTCATTAGTCATCCTTGTTCAAATATCTTCACGTCTCTTGTCTCAGCCACTAAAACACAGCTCTGCCCTTTGCTATTCTGATAAAACAAAAAGAAACGCAGGCGAGACGAGATCAGATGATTCCCGGCTTTAGAGCTGGTTGAAGGAGGGAACCAAAGAATGGGTTTTCATGGTTCCTTGTTGGGTTGGAAAGGGTTCTCGAGCAGAGTGCCTCAATGGTGTGTGAATTAGGGATTCAAGAGGTTGACTTAACAAAATCCCACTACACCATCTCCTCTTCATAATGTAAGCTTTCTGAGGGCAGGGACAGGAGCTGAGGGTCTTCTTTTTTTTCTCCCATTATCTCCAGGATCTAATATGATAATTCACACAATGTGGATCCTTAATAAATGTTTGCTGAATTAAAAGCCACTTTGTCTCTCGGGACTCACTCCTTCCAGCTGCAAAATGGAAACAACAATAATTGCCCAGAGCAGTTGTGAGAGCAATGGTTCTTCAGGCTCAGAACTCTAGGCAAAATATGAGTTGCCTTCACTATTACTATTTGACCATTCCAGGACTACACATGGTCATGAATCAGGCCCCCAAGGATATGATTTCTCATTAGACAGGATCTCTGAGCAGTAAAGAACATTGGAAGCCATTGAGTCCAGCTCACAACTGGACAAGACTCCTTTCTGCATCGTGGTTGGCTCAACACAGTCAGCACATGACCATCCATCCACTGCTTGGAGCCCTTGAAGGAAGAGAATCCACTGCCTCCTGAGCATCACATCCCTCCTTGGGACAGATAACTCTTTGGCAAGCTTATACCAGCCTCGGGGCTAAATTTGCCCCTTTGTCACTACTACCCTTGCTCTTGGTCCTGCCCTCTGAGGCCAGGGAGAAGAAGGCTCATCTCCTTTGTCCCCAGTAACTCTACAAGTAAAGAGATGGCTCCCTCCGACATTCTAAGTCTGGTCACATTCAAGCTAACCTGCTCGTATCCTTCCTCAACTCCTCCTACGAAATGATCCCAAGGCCCTCCTGAGTGACCCCTTAAACAAATCCCTCTTGTTATTCGAAAGAAGTTGGTCCGAGAATTTCAGAAACATTGGATCACTAAGGCTCAAAGGATCTTAGGGGCCCTTTGGTCCAAAGCCAATCTAAACAAGGATATTCACTACAATCCCTGCTACAACTACTGCTAAACCAGTGACCAGCCAGTCTTTGACTGAAGAGCAGCCCACTGCCCTTTTAGAAAACCATAATTATTAGTTTTTCTTACATAAACTTAGTGTGCCTGAAACCGTCAACCACTGCTCATTTTGCCTGCTAGAATCAATCTGAGGCAAAGGACTCGATTTCGCATCAGACCATCTGGGTTAGAATTCTGTCACTATCATTTACCCCTGCATGGCAGTAGTAATAAATGATTATTTTATTATTATATCATATAATTATATATAATATAATAATATAATAACTAATATAATTGTATATTATAATATAATATTTGAATTTTAAATTATTATTATTACAAATAAAAATAAAATAAATGATGAACCTCTTTTTTACTCCATTTTACGCTTTGTGGCTAGCTGTAAACTGAGGGTGATTTCTTTGGTCCTTCCATTTCCACATTGGGATCCTGATGTTCACCTTGCTTCCATGTTTTGATGGACTTGAGGCATTTATAAGGGGCTTTCCAGCTATCATTTGTTTTCACCCTTGCAACAAAACAAGAGGAGTAAAAACTGGCACCCCCATTTGCAGAGGAGTAAACTGAGCTTTGGAGCAGAGGAAAGTGACTGACTCAGAGCCATTTAGATAGTAAATAGAGTTTGGTCTCAATTCCTGCTCTTTCTGATTTCCTGACCAGTACCCTCGTGCCCCCAAATTCTCTTGGAATTATATCTCAACTTTCCTATCTTGATAAATTCTGTAAAGATGATAACTCATTTTCAGATCACCACTTAAGGTCTGCCTCTAATATATGAATGAATGAAGTAACTTACTATGTGCCAGACTATTAAGTGTTGAGGAGACAAGCTAAGATGAGGCAGTTTCTGGAGTTTCAAGCTTCCAATTCCAAAGTTCCAAGGAGCTTCCAATGGAAGAGAGACAATATGAAAGGGCTCATCCACGGATCTACTAATCATCTACTAAGGCAACCATTGCATAGAAGTTTACATGAATAATTTTATTATTATCCTCATTTTTTGAGATGAGGAAATTGAGGGTCAAAGAGGAGAAATAATTTGGATAGAGTCACAATTAGTGTCAGTGGCAGGATATGAACCCAGCTCTTTGGGCTTCCCCATCAAGCTCATGCACAGGACACACCATAACTGGGCTTTTGCTCATTCTGGGGTGATATTGCTCATGAACATGAAACATTGCAGGACAATCTGCCAAAGAAACACTCTCAGGAGTTCAAGTCCTATGGGGCTAATGGCCAATGGTGCTGAGGGAGTCCAGCCTGATTGACTTTCTCATCTCCTATTTTCCTCTCTCGATGTGTTGGTTATTTCTGTTTTTCATTTTGTCTTTGTATCCCCAGCCCACAGTACACAGGAGGAAATTAATAAATGCTTGTTGGATTTACTTAGATTCTATGAACCATCTCCTTCCTTTCGTGTTCTCTTCTTCTGTCTCTCCAAGCCACGGAAATGACTCTGAGCTCTTGGAGGATGTGCTAGGAGAGCCACAGAAGAGGCCACCAGTTCCAACATGTCGTTTGAAGCCAGTGAGGTCTGGAGAACAAGACTAATATTGGAAGGACTAGTCTAGCCACTGGCTGGGCTCAGCCCCATGGGGCGACCCCTTGAGCCTCAGCAATTTGGGAGAGTGCCTACAACCAGAAAGGAGAATTTGGTATGTGCCGGAGGCAGCGTCAGGCCTTCAGCCATCACAGGGGTCAGATCTTGGAGAGGCTAAAAAGCAGAGAGTCCTGAAATGAAGCTGACATTGAGGAAAAAACAAGTTTCAATGGCTGTGAAAAATTCATGAGATCAAAGTTAGCACATTTGGAAATCAGTTCTCGGGAAGGTTACATTTCTGGGGAAAATCGAGTTCTTTGAAGTCTGCTGTTCAGAAAGAGCTCTTTAAATGCGCCAGGAATTTGCATGAGACACCTGGGGGGAGAAGGGTGCTGAAAGGCAAAGCCACCAAGTGACAGAAGAGTTTGGGGAAGGTGAGGAGGGAGGAAGGAGGGATTTTTGTTTTCATTTCCAATGTTCCTGTTATGCTACTAACATTGACACTACAAGTGTTTCCTCAGATATCTCGTTCCATAACTGTTTATATGAGTCCCTGGTATACTCGATATGATAAATGAGCAATGTGCCATAATGGGAATAATGGTGGCTTTGGAGTCCCGTGGCCTTGGTCCAAGATGCAGTCTTGCCAAGATGTGACTTGAGCAAGCCCCCCTTCTGTTCCTCAGTTTATAATTCTATAACCTGAATGGGTTAGTCTAGATCACCCCAATGGTCCTGTCCAGCATTAAAATTACATTTTTATTTACATATTTGCATACATTCCCTTCTTCATCCCACCCAATTCCAGCTCTTCATAAATGATCTAACCTATTGATATACATAATAAAGATAGAAAGTCAGCCAAAGGAAAAGGCCTTCAGAAGACAAGGGCACACAGACGACTTCTTCTGATGTCAAAAATGCCATCTTTTTGTATTTAATTTTGTATATAATAATATGGGCTACATTCAAAAAAAGCCTGTTTTCTTTTATCCTATTCAGAGCCTAGGTGAACTAGTATGTCCTTTGGAAAAGAGACAAACTGGAGGTCATACAAGTGAGCAAATAGGATGATGAGCAGACAGGACATCATCCAATGGGAAGATGGAGATACCCGAT
This sequence comes from Sminthopsis crassicaudata, assembly GCF_048593235.1. NCBI lineage: Eukaryota > Metazoa > Chordata > Mammalia > Dasyuromorphia > Dasyuridae > Sminthopsis > Sminthopsis crassicaudata. The sequence continues at coordinate 5,900,663 of NC_133618.1, read as the reverse complement.
CAAGCTTCTTAAATATCTAAAAAATTTCCATACATGAGCCCCCAATCTGCCTCCTGCAACTCCCACTTACTATCCCTGGCCAAGCAGACAGGTCTAAATCTCCTTCCACAAAACAGACTTTAAATATAAGAACAAGGATCTCTTGTTGCCCCCAAGTCTTTTCTTCAAATTTTATCATCAATTGATATTCCTAGAATATTGCCTCAAAACCTTTCACCCCCCTCAGTACCAAACTCTTCAGTTCATCATTTCTTATCCTTAAATTTCATGCCCAGAGGGCACTCACCAAAGATTTTTTTTTTTTTTGCCTCTCTTGCTCTGGGGATTCTGCATTTCTCTATGGAACTTAATATTCATCAGATTCTTTGGTTGCCATAGTATCCTGGTAACCCATATCGAGTTTACAGTCCACAAAAATCCCAGATCTTTCTCACAGGAATTTCTGTCAAACTGGACTTATCTGAATGGTCTCCTAAATCCAAGGACCAATGTTTTTACATGACTTCACAGAAACAAAGTTATCATATTACTTGTCTTTTCAATAAAGGGAGAGCAATCAGAGGGAGAAAATTTGGATTTGAAATTTTTAAAATAAATGTTAAAAATAAATTGTTAAATGAAGAAGTAAATACATAAAGGAATGAAGGAATGAGAGGACCAGATTTTATATCTCTAGAGTATTTCTCTGATTAGCCTCATTCCCACTAATCTAAATTTCTGGTTCCCAGTTTTGTTACTCTACATATTAGCTATTTCTCCCCTCAGCTTCCTGTTCTTTGCTCACTAACCCTAACCCCAAATATATGGTCTATGCCTTGATCTGAGTTAATAAGAAAAATACTAAGCAAAAAAGCATGAAGATAATTCCTTGTAATAGTCCACTAGAGACTTCCTTCCTATTACTAGCAATTTCCTGTTTGGATCCAATCATTCAACCACCTGTCATGTGGAAGAGAGAATCAAGTCTTTCAGCTTAGCCCCAGAGAGCTAAACTGGGCACAATATGTGAAAGTTACAGTAAGTCAGTTTTCAAAACAATATAGAAAAGGAGAGTTCTCTAGTACAACGTTTGCTTTGGTTTGCCTTGGTTGCCCATCTTTGTATCACTGAAGGACTTCAAATGGAAGCTTATGACTCTTTGTTTTTATTTTTAATTTATATATATATATATATATATGCATATATATATATATATTATTAGTCATATTTTTAAAAAGTAAGAAATTTATACTTTAATTTGCTTCATAGTTAATTTGTTCTTTCTCTGGAGGTAGGTGCATTTTTCTCATCATCCGTCCTTTGAAATTGTCTTGGATCAGAGAAGCTAAGTCTTTCACAAATAATTATCATTAGAACACTGCAGTTCTACTATCTCTCAGTTCTTTTTCCTTTACTTTGCATCAGTTCATATACATCTTGTCATGTTGTTTTGTCTTTTTTCTGAAAACCTCTATCACCATTTCCCACAGCATAATAGTATTCCATGACAACTTGTTCAGCCATTCTCCAACTGATGAGCATCCCCTTGATTTCCAATTCTCTGTCATCACAAAAAGAGCTGCTACAAATATTTTTGTACATACAGGTTCTCTCCCTTTTTCTTTGATTTCTTTGAGATTCGAACCTAGTAAGAGTATTACAAGGTCAAAGGGTACACACAGTTTTATAGTCATTTGGGCCTAGTTCCAAATTTTCTACAGAATGATCAGACCAGTTCACTACAATTCATTAGTGTCCCTGCTTTTCCCTCATTCTCTCCAGAATTTATCATTTCTGATAAATTTGAAGAGGAAGTCAGAGTTCTTTTAATTTGCCTTTCTCCAGTCAATAGTAATTTAGAGCATTTTTTCAGATAATTATAGATAATTTTGATTTCTTCATCTGAAAATTAATTGTTCATATCCCTTGACCATTTATCAATTGAGGAATGGTTCTTATTTTTACAAATTTGACTCAGTTCTATATTCAGTATACATTTGAGAAATGAGCTCTTTCTCAGAAAGACTTGCTATAAATTTTTTTTGATCTTACTTCACTGTCAATGGTATCTTTTTGCAAAATGTATGTTCCCTGATTACCTTTTTTAATTGGGTCTATTTTTGATATTGATTTGTCTGAAGTCATGTTTGTAACCCTTGCCTTTTTAACTTCAGCTGTAGCATAATAGATTCTATTCCAGCTTTTATTTTAATTTTGTGAGTCTCTTTCTGATTCAAGTGTCTCTTTTGTAAACATATTATTGGATTTTGGTTTCTAATCCATTCTGCTATTTACTTCCATTTAATGGGAGGGTTCATCCCATTTACATTCACAGTTATGATTATTGACTGTATATTTCTCTCTTTTCTATTGTCTTCTGTTTCTTCATTTCTCTTTTTTTATTCTGTTCTTCCTCAAAAGTCTATTTTGCCTCTAATTTCACAAATGATCATCATTACCACATTGCAGTTCTTGTGCCCAATTATCTTTGAGTTCTTTTCACTTCATTTTGCATCAGTTCATATAGGTCTTGTCATGGTTTTTTTTTTCTTTTTTTTTCTTTTTTTCTGAAATGACCCCTCCACTTTCCCCACCCCAACTCCATCCCACTTCCATCATTTCCCACAGCATAATAGTATTCCATGACATCTTGTTCAGCCATTCTCCTATAGATAAGCATCCCCTTGATTTCCAATTCTCTGTCATCACAAAGAGCTGTTAAAATATTTTTTGCATCACTGACTATCTTAACCTTCCCTCCTGTTTATCATCCCTCCCTTTTCCCTTATCCCCTTCCCTCATATTACCTGAGCTTACATGTCAAAACATTGGTTTGAAGAGGGAGGGATCATGTTAGAATGCTTTAGAACTGTGTTCAAATTCTGCCCCTGACAATCTTTATGACCTCAGCCTGTCCCTTATAACCTCCCTTAGGGTTAATTTTCTCATCTATAAATGAAAATAGTGTATACTACACACACTTAGGATTGTTGAAAGATTCAAATGGATTGTGTAGTCAATGAGCAATTATTAGGCCCTTCCTGTTGTCAGCTCCACCTCCACAAGATCTTTTGCATCCATCCCTTTCATTCTACTCACAAAGCCATCACTCATTTAAGATCAATCAACAAGCATCTATCAGTTTCCTACTATGTGCCAGGAACTATGCTAAGTCCTGATAACACAAAGAAAGACAAACACAACCCCTGCTCTCAAGAAACTCATAGTCAAATGGAAAAACAACACGTAAATAACTAGGTGCATATATGATCAATGCAAATTAGATAGCAGGTAATATGGGGGAGGAAGTCACTAATAGCAGAGGGAAGCAGGAAAGGACTCCAGCAGAAAGTAGGATTTAACCCAAAGGCCTGGGGTAATATATGTAAAGTCTTTTGTAAACATGAAAGCATCACACTCATGTCATCTCAGGCTCAGCTCTCTATACATGCAGACAGGAGACTCAACAGAGTAAATACCAAAATCAACACAAAACTGGGTAGATAAAAATGAGAAGACAAAGCATGCAAATAAAATGAGCTATCTACACCAGATGTTGATGCCAAAAAATGGGACGCAGATAAAGGAAAGCCCATTATTGCTGATTGCCATCATTACTGACAAAAGTTTAACTAAATGTTTTGTTTTGTTTTTAATCTTTGCTATGAGGAGAATATGAAAAGCTAGCAGCAGATTCATCCAGGAAACACTTGATCTCTTTGCCAAAGGCAATGGCAAGGCACCCAAGGTCAACCTCATTTAGAAGATGAACTCATCTGCACGATGCTACAGGGGAGGCCAGAAGAAGATGACAAGCAAAACATCAAAGAACGACAAAGGGAAAACAAGTCTGGAGAAAGCCTGGCTTTCAATTCCACTAAGCCGGATCTTCTCAAGAGAATTTACTGAGGAAATTGGAAGGACAAGAGGAGATCAAATAAACTATTCCCTTCATCAAATCCCAGCAAAACCATTACATTGGATTCCAAACTTTTAGTCCCCAATGTGGAGAAAGAAAATGCCATTAAGGGAGTTGGGATGAATTAGGCTCGACCAAGTGTTCACAAAGTAAATATCTCCCAGACATGGCACCATTGTGAAAGGACAAATTGACTGATTTTCAAGAGAGAAGATGGTACAAAACGATTGGAGGGAAAATCATAGACGGCATTAGTGCTCATAAAAGACAAAGGCACATTGGTAATTACTGACCCATAAGCCTACTTTCTCATCTCTATGAAATGTTTATGAGAAGAAGGAACCTGGAATTATATCAAGATGACTGAATCATGTCTGGGCCCAGCTTCCCTCCATCCCTCCAGAAAGCCAAGAAATGTATAAAATATATCAAATTTAAAAAAGAAACAAAGAAATTAACTCACAAAGAAAACACTACAAGAAAACCCAAGTGGAGATTGAAGAAATGAGTCAACAAAAAAATAAATCTGAATTCTCTAATCATGAAGAAATGCCAAGGGCAAAAGGGGAAAATTTATAATACAAAAATCATTCCGGGTCGGGGGGTGGGGGGAAGTAATGACTGGTGTCTCGATGGCATCTTAAGGTTTGTTAAGTGTTTTACACACCAAAGAGGCTGATATCATCCCCACTTTACAAGGAGAGAAACTGAGGTTTTTGACTTTTCCATAGTCTTCTGGCTAGTGAGAGGCTCAGGTGAGACAGACAGACAGTTCTTCCTGACTCAGAGGCACAACTCTTTCTCCTTCAGGGAGTCTCCCAAAGAATGGGATGACAAGGGGAAAGGAGAGCGGAATGGCAAGGACCACAATGCCGATGGAAAAGCTTGCAAGAAAAAAAGGAAGCCATGTAGAGCAAAATTAGATTTTATAGGAAAAGATGATTTAGAACAGTCTCTGGAACATATTAATAAAATAAGAAGCATCCCTTAAAAGAGAATGAGGGAGACAAATGAAAAATATCGACATTCAAGAAGAAGACAAAGGACAGCCATGTGGGAAAGCAATGGAGGTCTCTGAATGACAGCAACTGACTATCAATCCGTCGGCAAGCATTTACTAAATGCTGACCATGTTCCCGACACCGTGGCACAGGATGCAGAGATACTTCTGCCCAGTCCATGTTTATCTATTCTTTCGAGCCCAAGTCCAAGGCCGCGGCCCCCAGAAAGCTTTCCCCGCTCCCCTCCCCTTTGATGGCTTCCCCTCCCCTGCCCCGTGACTCACAGAGCATGAGTTTTTCCTGCTCCTCTTGCTCTCATCATGTCTCATTACATCATTAGAGTTCTCTCCGTGTGTCACTGTCTCATCCCTTAATAGTCTAACGGTCCTGGGAGAACCAAGGCTGATGTCTTAATCACACTTCCAGGTGCCCCCCAGGGAAAAGTCGAGTGTTTTCTGTACAGAGTAGGCACTTTAAAACCTATAGATCAAATTAAAGCAAATGCTCTCTAATATTCTTTCCAGTCTGGGTCATCAAAGACTATAAGTGGAACCAAGGGGACACAAATTATGCTTTTTTTGGCCTAGATCTAGGATTTTATCTGTGGAGGGGGGAGAGTCTCCAGGATTGGAAAGTCCCTCCTACCAGACAGAAATCAATATTCCTCTGTAACTTGAAATCTTAGCAAATTGCATCAGGGCACAAAGGGTTAAGTGATTTTCCCAGGACCACACAGCCAGGGATGCGGGGGAGGAGGTCAAAGGCAAGACTTAAACCCAGATCCTCCAGGCACAAGTCTGGCACTCTGTCTACCACCCCACAGCTGCCTCCTGATTTAAGCTAGAGTTGTTTATAAATAATGCCATTCCCCGGAGTCCAGCTTTCCTGTGTTCTGACAGGGTTTCTTCAGCTTCCAAGCCTTCCTGACTTCAAAGAGACCCTCCCCCTCAGCATGGGGACCCGTGCTGACCTCTGAGATACTTCTCACCCAGCCAGCACTGACTTTTTGGAGGAACAACTCAATGCAAATGGGGAGTCTGGTTAAAAATGAAAAGTCCCAGCCTTGCTGACTGCAGTGTTAGAGACAGCCCAAGGATAGACAGAGGAAGCTGCCTCCCTCTCCTCTCCCAGGCTCCCCTCCTGGAACACGACTGCTCTCTGGAAAGAATGAACCCCACAGGCCTCCTGATCTTGTCCAGCTGCTGCTCTTTCTTGAGTGGAACAAGATAACCCAGTCAAAGTGATGGAGTCTGGAGACCCCATCGGAAGTCCAAGACAGCACAACCGGGACCCCAGATGGCTTCAGAGAGCAGAAGAAACAATCCCAAGGGGACCGGGTCTCTTCCTTCTCTCACTTCTCATATCTTCCCCTAGATTAATCAATAGAGATAGAAAAGTAGCTGACAATTGTCCCCAATGCCCAGTGACCTGGTAACTTCACTTTGTGCTGGGGGAAGAGAGCCTAGAGAGACCAAAATAGAGAAAGCTGTGGAACTCAGAGAAAGAAATGGAAAAAGATGAGGAAAGACAGAGGAGTCTGGCAAGAGAGAAGAGAGGGAGAAGGGAGAAGGAAAGAAGGAAGAGGAGAGGAAAGAGGGATATTGAAATTAGGACAGAGAAAGAGAGGGAAGAGAAGAGGAGAGAGTGAATGATGAGGTAGGGTATAAGGAGAGGGGGAAAGAAGGAAAAGAAAGAAAAGAGAGATGAAAAAGAATAGAAAAAGGAAAAAAGGTTAAGAAATTAGACGAAGCCATTGTGATGGGAGGCCCTGCAAGTTCCCTCAGTAAACGCAAGAGAAAAGAAGCCCCTAACCTTGAAACATCAAGATGTGGCCATGAAGAAGTCACCACTGAAGAAGGGCAAGGAGGGCTATCTTTAGCTCAGTATGGATCTAGCTTTCTATTCTGAGCCGGACTTAAGAAAACCACATTTCCCCTCATTGAAAAGTCTTCTCATTAACAACCTGTGAGACAAAGCTGAAAGCCCTAAGAACAGACCCAGATGCTCCAGGAGGCAAAAGGCCTGCTGGCATCGAGGGGCACTGCCCAAATCTGATGATTTGCAAAGGAGGAGTCTGAGTCTCTCTGCTCCAGTGGACACACTTATTAGGTGGAATTTGAGGCTCCTGATTTTTTCCCTGCATCCCCATCACTGACCCTCATTCATTTATGTTAATTAAGATATATATTATATATTGTATGTATATAATATGTATATATTATAGCTCTTATGATCTTTTAGCATTTGCGGTCAATGATGTTTATGGGAAGGACCTTGGACTAGAAGACGAAAAGAATTGGGTTGTGGCAGAGCCCTGACTCCATCACTAATGTGTGTGTGTGTGTCCTTGACAGGTCACTTCCCCTCTCAACTCTAAACAGTAGCCTGGCTCTGGCATTCAATGCTAAACAACATAATATTCTGCTCAGCTCTGACAACCCATATGTACTCTGTTCTAAAATCTGTTTCAGCTCCGATATTCCCAGTTCTAGGAACAAGCACTCTCCACCCAGTTCTGCTGTTCTATTTGGTGGGTTCTGAAGTGATTTTCAGATCTTTCACCTGCATTCTGTGTTCCAGGCTCCCTCCCAGGTCTGTCACATTTGGGTTTCATGATCCAAGGCCCTTTCAAGCTCTGAAATTCCAGAGTTATTGAATGGCTTCTCTGTACATGTGACAGGAGGGCATTAGAGAAACTGAGTCACAGCCCTTATCCTTGTGAAGTTTCTAGTTGGGAGCCTGATGGCAGCCCTTCGAGAAAGATGGAAGCATCTAAGACATGGGATCAGCGTATGGCTGGGTATCAGGAGAGGGATATGGGGGAGAGAGGAAGAGAGCACAGTAGGGATCAATCCCCTTGGGATTGTTTCTTCTGCTCTCTGAAGCCATCTGGGGTCCCAGTTGTGCTGTCTTGGACTTCCGATGGGGTCTCCAGACTCCATCACTTTGACTGGGTTATCTTGTTCTACTCAAGAAAGAGCAGCAGCTGGACAAGATCAGGAGGCCTGTGGGGTTCATTCTTTCCAGGGAGCAGTCGTGTTCCAGGAGGGGAGCCTGGGAGAGGAGAGGGAGGCGGCTTCCTCTGTCTATCCTTGGGCTGTCTCTAACACTGCAGTCAGCAAGGCTGGGACTTTTCATTTTTAACCAGACTCCCCATTTGAGGTTGTATTTGGGTCTGACTAAACCTCTGAAAAGTATTCCAAAGATAGTGTCCAAACTTATTAAAAAAAAATTAAGGTCTCAATTATCCTTTATCTTGATAGCAGAATCAGATCACCCATGGTGAAGGAGATCTGTAGCAGGCTGCCCAAACCTCTCCCCATTGTCCGTGCCCCTCCTAAAAAAGAAAACAGAACAAAAGTCCCTTTCCAAGGGGGATTTTCTACGTCCAATCTCTGCTTTTTTGACTGCCATGTCATTCCTCATTTTTAATTCACAATTTACTCAACTCCCACCCACCCTCCCCCCACACAAAGATTTCCACAAGAATTAGCCATGCCCCTCTGTGGTTGTTGTGTTCTGTTTTCTTTTAGTCCAAGTGTAGAATTTGGGGACATAAGATCATATATTTAGAGACCCAAGGGATATTGGGAATATTCTAAGTAGATTCCTCATTTTAGGGGAGCCTGGGACCCAAAGAGTTTGAGTTGCTTACCCAACCTCACGTGGTTGATAAATGTCTTGATTCCAAAACCAAAACTTTGTCAAATACTTTGCTAAAATCGAAGATTTCCTTGTCTATTTAATTCTCCTAACCTATCTATTTTATTCCTCTATTCCCAAAAGAAATAAACTTAGTCTGGAATAACCTGTTCCTTGGAGATCCAATCCAACTCTGAGTGATCCCTGTTGCCCTTTTCTAAAGCTCACACACGATCCTTTTATCAATATGGTTGATTTCTTGTTAAGGAAGCATTTATTATGTACCTACTATGTACCATGCACTGTTCTAGGGGCTGGTGATACGCAAACAAAAATGGAACACATCTTGTCCCTAGGAGATTACAATCTTGCTGAAGAAGACATATATTCATGTATGTGTGTGTATCTGTGTTTATATAGGCGTGTGTATATATTCCAAATAAATAAAATATAATGGGGAGAAGTAGAGAAGAAAGTAACGGCCCATAGAGGGAGATAAGGGAATAAGTATTTATACAGCATGTGCCAGATCCTGTGCTTTATAAATATTATCTTATTTGATTCGTTGAATCAGAAGAAGTTTTATATAGACTGAAAATAGAGTTCAAACTGAGTTTGGAAAGAAACAAAAAATCCAGAGAGGGAGAAGTGAGGAGGGGGAGCTGTTCCTAACAGAAGGGGTGACCAGCAATGGAGCCCTCTCTCTGCCCTTCTTTTTTTGTGAATGTCAAGCCATTGCTTTCAGTTTTCCATGATCTTTGATAAATAATCCCTGACATCTCATAAATCACCAGTATGGGACATTTTAGGGCCATGGAATGTCAGGTCTCCATTCAGATGGCTGAGACTCATTGAGGAAAACTAGATGCTATTTTATTACCTCTTTCTTTACTTTAGTTTAAGTTTCTACTGAATGTTACTTTTATTCTACTTTTTAAGTTCCCAAAGTCATCTTTCTTGAAAGAGAATTCTATATTCAAGGAACTTAAGTTCAGTAGATGTTAGGATTACTAAGTGAGAACTCAGGTTGTCTGGAGGGTGACAAGGTGAGAATTCAGGTTTTCTGGATGTAACCTCGGCTGCCATCATGCCCCACTTGGGGGGCTGAAGCTGGGCCCCACCTGTCATTTCCCTGTGTCAATCTACATTCGGAGGCCCAGTGGAGGCCCTTGTGACATTTTGGACATGGAGTTTTAGGTCTTCTCTCACCCTGTCTTCTCACTGTATCTCCATATCTACACTGAGCTCTTAGATGCCCAATTTTTCCACATTGAAAACATCTCCGAGTTTCTCTAGAAGTCCCTTGCCAGGAGGGACCCTGTCTTTCCACATTCATCATTGTCCGGGTGTAAAAAGCATTTGTTCCCACTGTAGCACAGCGTCTTATGATCTCCTCTAAAGGAGCATCTTTGTCTAATCCCCATATAATTCTTTTGCAAATCTCATTGGCATTTTCCTTAGCCAGATGTCTGGTCATTATTTCTGTAGCTGAATTTTCTCCAATAGTTCTTTTGACAGCAGTTTGCAAACGTCCCACAAAATCTGCAAAAGGTTCATTGGGACCTTGCTGTATTTTAGTGAAAGCCTCTCCACGATCTTTCTGTCCAGGAAGGACACCCCAAGCTTTTATTGCAGCCTTAGCAATTTGTTCATATATTGTCATGGTATAATTAATCTGTTCCGAATTCTCTCCATATTGACCTTCACCAGCTAAGTGCTCAAAAGTGAATTGTGTGTTAACTCCTATTTCCAAATTGCATCTGACTTGAATTTTACATAATTCATGAAATTCCGCAAGCCATAATAAATTTTCTCCAGGCTCCAGACATGTCCTTGCTATGGATTTCCAATCATTCGGGGTTAGGACTTCATAAGACAAACCATCTAGTAACATTTTGACATAAGCTGATGTAGCCCCATAAAGGGTACAACCTTTTTTCAAATCCTTAATTTTATTCAAATCTAAAGGTGCATATCTTCTCCTTTTTTTACCTACAGAATCAATCTCTTCAATCACAGGATATGCATGTATAAAATCACTTCCTGCAGAGAATGTTACGTCAAGCATCAGGCTTGACGGAGCTCTCTGCAGGAAGGGAAGTCACTTCTTTGGACAAGAGTTAACAGCAACTGCCTGGAGACAACGGTTCATTACAGGAAGAAGAATCTGTCGGAGAGATTTGAGTAGAAGACACAGCAGATCTCTTCCCAGAGAGCGATCCAGCAGCTTCTGGAGACGACAGCTTGCAACAATTGGCGCCCAACGTGGGGCATGATGGCAGCCGAGGTTACATCCAGAAAACCTGAATTCTCACCTTGTCACCCTCCAGACAACCTGAGTTCTCACTTAGTAATCCTAACAAGTAAAAGATTAAATGACCTCCCTTAGATAATTACCTAGGCCTATGTTACCCTACCCAGTCCAGTGGTCCTCAAACTTTTTAAATAGGGGGCCAGTTCCCTGTCCCTCAGACTGTGGGAGGGCCGAACTATAGTAAAAGCAAAACCTCACACTCTGGCTTCTCCCTTCAGCCCATTGGCCATAACCCAGTGGGCCGCATAAACGTCCTCAATGGGCTGCATCTGGACCACAGGCCGTAGTTTGAGAACCCCTGCCACTTTCAGTGCCCTCTCCAGCTTGCTTCCTTCTATGTTATCCAACCTCTGGGAATGGAGGCAGAGGGTTCTTTCTAGATTATTACTTTAAATTTGTGAAATCTGTCTCTTCCATTCCTAATAAAAAGAGCTGTGTGCTTTTGTAGTCTTTTTCACAAATCACTGTGCCCTCTCTAGAAAAATCCATCCTGCCTTGGGGCCAACTTTTACAAGATTTTTCTAAATTTGTGGAGTTCTAGAACCAAAGACCCTAGGATTGGTAGAGACCTCAGTAGCCCTCTAGATTAAGAGTTGAATGAGTTCACTCTAGACCATGCTATAAAAGTGATTTCAACAGTCCCTGATGACCTTCAATAAAGGGAAACACACTTAGCTAGTCAGGTACCTATATGATTTATACTTTATCTACTGCCTTGTCAATACAAAAAGGCTAACTAGCAGACCAGAATCCACCAGAGCTAGAGGCTCTTCCAAAACCTAGACTCCCTCCCAGTGGCCTTGGGAGAATTTCATGGAGGAAATAGCTAACAAACATCAAGAGTGTGAAATCAGGAACAAGAGGAATCAGAACTCCTCAATATAGAATGTGATAAGGAACTTAGGATTGTAGCATGTGGAGAAAATGTGGGGAAGTTTGACCTAGAGAAGTCATCTGGACCTACGAGTCAACTGAGAGAAGTCTTCAATGTTTGAAAAAGCAGGATTTGTTCTTCTTGACCTGAGGCACAGTGAGTGGCGGCTGCCAAGACTGAGATTTCATTCTGATGTTCAGAACATCTTCCAAAGAGTTGGAGCTATCCCAAAGCGGAACGTGTGTCCTGAGGGGTGGCAGGTTTCCCCATACCTGGGTATGGTTATGACGAAGAGAAATCCTTTTTCTGGCTGGCTTACATGGTTTCTGAGCTCTGAGATGCTGTCATCTTGATGTCTTTATTCATCCTTAATGTCAGAAGAATCCTTTGTCTTAGTTAATGAGGAAGAATGGATGGACAATCACTTGAAATAAGAAATACAAGCAGTTAAACTGTTCATATCCTTTGCCCCAAGGATCCAACTATTCTGCATATGTTCCAATGCAATCAAAGGCAGAAAGAAAGCTCTATTATATTGTAAAATATTATTAATACCCTTCTGTTGAAGCAAAAAAACTGAGTAGAAAGTAGGTGCTCGTCATTTGGGGGATAACTTAACAAATTATGACACATGGAAACAATGAAATATTGCTGAGTCAGAAGAAGGAAGAAATAGTATGAATTCAAAAAATAAATCTATCAGCAAGCATTTAGTTAGCTCTCAGGCACTGTGCCGGAGCCCAGGACATAAAATAAAGAACCTTCACTCTCAAGCAATATATCAGGAGAAACAACATGGCAGCTAAGTGGTACAATGGAGAGCATGCTAGGCTTCGAGTCAGAAGGACCTGAGTTTAAATCTGGGCTTAGGGATCAAATCAGCTAAGTGATCCTGGGTGAGTCACTTAACTCCTCTCAACTTCAGTTTCCTCAATCGTAAAGTGGAGATAATGATCACACCTACCTCCCAGGATTGTTGTGAGGATCAAATAAGAGACTATCTGTAAAGAATTAATCAGAGACTGACAAGTGGGTGGATACGGCCCAAGGCAACACACACTGCCTAACTTAGCTGGAGGGAGTGGAACTCAGCTCCAGGAAGTCCCAGAGAAGCGGAACCTTTGAACTAGGGACCGCGGTTTCTGGCAGACACTTCCAGTTTGAGCGCAGGGGCTTCTCACGTCACCTGCTGCAGACATCCACTCCCCACCCGGACACATAGGCTGGGCTTCCTGCTGTCTTCACTATTCTACGCCCTCGAAGCACAGTAGTGCTAATCACCTCTGAGGCACCTCCAGGGAGGGGGTGGGGAACTCTCTCCCAGAGCTCTATCTTAGCTCCGGCGCAGGGGCCGCTGCATCCATCCGGTCTGGGAGGAAGCTGGTAAAGAAGTAAATAATTTCCTACCCCAGAGACAGACCCCAAAAGATTTTTTTAAGTATGAGCAAAAAAGCTAGAAAAACCATAGATTCCTTCTATACAGAGAAAGAGCAGGTATCCAACCCCGAGGAAGTTGACAGCAGAGAATCAACAGACAACAACCTAAAGGGGAACGATTCCTGCCCCCCATCACATAACTCTCTCCTAGAAGAAGCTCTTAAAAAATTGAGGGAGATCGAAGAAAAATGGGGAAAAGAAAGGGAAGTTATGATAGAGAATAACAACGTCCTGAAATTGGAGTTGGAAAAAATAAAGAATTCACAGGAAATGCAGGGAAACAAAATTAGTGAATTAGAAAAGGTTAAAAAAACACAGGAAAGTAGGATTTCTGAATTGGAAAAGATAAAAAAGTCTCAAGAAAATAGAATTTCTGAATTGGAAAAAGAAAATAATTCTCAAAAGAAAAAAATTAGGGAAATGGAAAAAAACTCAATAGAGCAAAATAATTCATTTAAAAACGAAATTGGGCATTTACAAAAAGAACTAAAAACTGTGAAAGAAGAAAATAACTCCTTAAAAGTCAGGATGGAACAAATAGAAATGAATGATTCACAGAGAACCCAAGAACCAGTCAAACAAAACAAAAAAAATGAGAAGCTGGAGAACAACGTCAAATACTTACTGGGAAAATCTATAGACCTGGAAAATAGATCTAGGAGAGATAATCTGCGGATTATTGGACTTCCAGAAAACTATGACCAAAAAAAGAGCCTAGATTCTATTTTACAGGAAATTATCAAAGAGAACTGGCCAGAGATAATAGAAACAGAAGGAAAAGTAGATGTGGAAAGAATTCATCGAACTCTTTCTGAAATAGACCCTAAAAAAAGAACACCACGGAATATTGTGGCTAAGCTGCAGAATTACCACACAAAGGAGAAAATCCTGCAAGCAGCTAGAAAAAAACAATTTAAATACCAAGGTGCCACAATAAGGGTCACCCAAGATCTGGCTGCCTCCACATTAAAAGATAGAAGGGCCTGGAACCTGATATTCCGTAAGGCAAAAGATCAAGGACTGCAACCACGAATGAACTACCCAGCTAAGTTTAGCATCTTTTTCCATGGAAGAAGATGGTCATTCAATGAAACAGAGGAATTCTATATGTTTCTAAGAAAAAAACCAGACTTAAACAAAAAATTTGATCTACATCCACAAGACTGAAGAGAAACAGAAAAAGGTACACAGAACCTTTGAGAACTGTAACTCTGTTGTGGGTATATAAAAAATACTCAAGGATAATTTGATTTTACTGATATAAAAGAAAAAAAGGGGGGTGTGGTAAAGGGAAGGAGGTCGGTTCAGAAAAAGGGGAAGGAGTGATAAAAAGAGGGAAACTACATCCCAGGAAGAGACATAGAAAATACACCATATCTGAGGGAACTTAGTGAGGGGGAGAATCATTGTGTGAATCTTACTCTCATCAGAAGAGGCTCAAAGAGTAAATAATTAACATATTTTTTTTTCAGAGAATTTTCTCTCACCTCATTAAAAGGGGGGAGAGGAAAAGGGGAAAGGAAAAGGAGAATAAGTGAAGGGACTTGGAGGGAGGGGGGAGGGATCCTAAAAAAAAAAAAAAAAAAAGAGGGAGGGTTGCGCGTCACAAGGGGGGTCTGTAAATTAAATATCGGGGAGGAGGATCAGGGGGGTCAAGGGAAAAAAGTATAATCTGATAATCTGGGGATAATACGATGGCAGGAAACACAGAATTAGTAATTTTAACTGTAAATGTAAATGGGATGAACGATCCCATCAAACAGAGACGGATAGCAGATTGGATCAAAAAGCAGAACCCTACAATATGTTGCCTACAGGAAACACACTTAAAGCAGGGAGATACATACAGAGTAAAGGTAAAAGGTTGGAACAGAGCCTATTATGCTTCAGGTAAAGCCAAAAAAGCAGGGGTAGCTATCCTTATCTCAGATCAAGCAAAAGCAGAAGTAGATCTCGTTAAAAAAGATAAGGAAGGAAACTCTATCCTGCTGAAAGGTAGCATAAATAATGAAGCCATATCAATACTAAACATATATGCACCAAGTGGTATAGCATCTAACTTTCTAAAGGAAAAGTTAAGAGAACTGCAAGAAGAAATAGACAGTAAAACTATAATAGTGGGAGATCTCAACCTTGCACTCTCAGATTTAGACAAATCAAACCACAAAACAAACAAGAAAGAAATTAAAAAAGTAAATAGAACATTAGAAAAACTAGGTATGATAGACCTTTGGAGAAAACTGAATGGCAATAGGAAGGAATATACTTTCTTCTCAGCAGTTCATGGATCCTATACAAAAATTGACCATATATTAGGACATAAAGATCTCAAAATTAAATGTAGGAAGGCAGAAATAATAAATGCCTTCTTCTCAGATCACAATGCAATAAAAGCTACATTCAGTAAAAAGTTAGGGGTAAATAGACCAAAAAGTAATTGGAAACTGAATAATCTCATCTTAAAGAATGACTGGGTGAAAGAGCAAATTATAGAAACAATTAACAATTTCACCCAAGATAATGATAATGATGAGACATCATATCAAAATCTTTGGGATGCAGCTAAAGCAGTAATAAGGGGAAATTTTATATCTTTAGAGGCTTATTTGAAGAAAATTGAGAAAGAGAAGATTAACGAATTGGGCTTACAACTTAAAAGGCTAGAAAAAGACCAAATTATAAACCCCCAACCAAAAATTAAACTCGAAATACAAAAATTAAAAGGAGAAATCAATAAAATTGAAAGTAAAAAAACTATTGAATTAATAAATAAAACCAAGAGTTGGTTTTATGAAAAAGCCAATAAAATAGATAAACCTTTGGTAAATTTGATCAAAAAAAAGAAAGAGGAAAATCAAATTGATAGTCTTACAAATGAAAAGGGGGATCTTTCCACCAATGAAGAGGAAATTAGAGAAATAATAAGGAGTTACTTTGCCCAACTTTATGCCAATAAATTTGATAACTTAAGTGAAATGGATGACTTTCTCCAAAAATATAGGCTCCCTAGATTAACAGAGGAGGAGATAAATTGCTTAAATAGTCCCATTTCAGAAAAAGAAATAGAACAAGCTATTAATCAACTCCCCAGGAAAAAATCCCCAGGGCCAGATGGATTCACATGTGAATTCTACCAAACATTTAAAGAACAATTAGCCCCAATGTTATATAAATTATTTGAAAAAATAGGGGATGAAGGAGTCCTACCAAACTCCTTTTATGACACAGACATGGTACTGATACCTAAACCTGGTAGATCGAAAACTGAGAAAGAAAATTATAGACCAATCTCCTTAATGAATATTGATGCTAAAATCTTAAATAAGATATTAGCAAAAAGACTTCAGAAAATCATCTCCAAGATAATACACTATGATCAAGTAGGATTTATTCCAGGAATGCAGGGCTGGTTTAATATTAGGAAAACTATTAATATAATTGACCATATTAATAATCAAATTAATAAGAACCATATGATCATCTCAATAGATGCAGAAAAAGCATTTGACAAAATCCAACATCCATTCCTACTAAAAACTCTTGAGAGTATAGGAATAAATGGATTATTCCTTAGAATAATCAGGAGTATATATTTAAGACCGTCAGTAAGCATAATATGCAATAGAAATAAACTGCAACCTTTCCCAGTAAGATCAGGAGTGAAACAAGGTTGCCCACTATCACCATTACTATTCAATATAGTACTAGAAACGCTAGCCTCGGCAATAAGAGCCGAGAAAGAGATTCAAGGAATTAGAGTAGGAAATGAGGAAATTAAACTATCACTTTTTGCAGATGACATGATGGTATACTTAGAGAACCCCAAAGACTCTGCTAAAAAGCTACTAGAAATAATTCAAAATTTCAGCAAAGTGGCAGGATACAAAATAAATCCACATAAATCCTCGGCATTTTTATATATCACTAACAAAATGCAACAGCAAGAGATACAAAGAGAAATTCCATTCCAAACAAATGTTGAGAGTATAAAATATTTGGGAATCCATCTACCAAAGAAAAGTCAGGAATTATATGAGAAAAATTACAAAACACTTGCCACAAAAATAAAATCAGATTTAAATAATTGGAAAGACATTCAGTGCTCTTGGATAGGCCGAGCGAATATAATAAAGATGACAATACTCCCCAAACTAATCTATTTATTTAGTGCTATACCAATCAGACTCCCAAGAAACTATTTTAATGACCTAGAAAAAATAACAACAAAATTCATATGGAAGAATAAAAGGTCAAGAATTGCAAGGGAACTAATGAAAAAAAAACTCAGAGGAAGGTGGTCTAAGTGTACCTGATCTAAAGCTATATTATATAGCAGCAGTCACCAAAACCATTTGGTATTGGCTACGAAATAGACCGGTAGATCAGTGGAACAGATTAGATACAAAGGACAAAAAAGGGTACATCTATAGCAATCTAATCTTTGACAAACCCAAAGATTCCAACATTAGGGATAAAAATTCATTATTCGGAAAAAACTGTTGGGAAAACTGGAAATTAGTATGGCAGAAATTAGATATGGATCCACACAACACCATATACCAAGATAAGATCAAAATGGGTCCATGATTTAGGCATAAAGAGGGAGATAATAAATAGATTAGAGGAACAGAGGATAATCTACCTCTCAGACTTGTGGAGGAGGAAGGAATTTATGACCAGAGGAGAACTAGAGATCATTATTGATCACAAAATAGAAGATTTTGATTACATCAAACTAAAAAGTTTCTGTACAAATAATACTAATGCAAACAAGATTAGAAGGGAAGTAACAAATTGGGAAAATATTTTTAAAAACAAAGGTTCTGACAAAGGTCTCATTTCCAAAATATATAGAGAACTGACCATAATTTATAAGAAACCGAACCATTCTCCAATTGATAAATGGTCAAAGGATATGAACAGACAATTCTCAGAGGAAGAAATTGAAACTATATCCACTCACATGAAAGAGTGTTCCAAATCACTACTGATCAGAGAAATGCAAATTAAGACCACTCTGAGATACCACTACACACCTGTCAGATTGGCTAAGATGACAGGAACAAATAATGACAAATGTTGGAGGGGATGTGGGGAAATTGGGACACTAATACATTGCTGGTGGAGTTGTGAAAGAATCCAGCCATTCTGGAGAGCAATCTGGAATTATGCCCAAAAAGTTATCAAACTGTGCATACCCTTTGACCCAGCAGCGCTACTACTGGGATTATATCCCAAAGAAATACTAAAGAGCGGAAAGAGACATATATGTGCCAAAATGTTTGTGGCAGCTCTTTTTGTTGTAGCTAGAAACTGGAAGATGAATGGATGTCCATCCATTGGAGAATGGTTGGGTAAATTGTGGTATATGAAGGTTATGGAATATTATTGCTCCATAAGAAATGACCAGCAGGAGGAATACAGAGAGGCCTGGAGAGACTTAAATCAACTGATGCTGAGTGAAATGAGCAGAACCAGAAGATCACTGTACACTTCAACAACAATACTGTATGAGGATGTATTCTGATGGAAGTGGAAATCTTCAACATAAAGAAGATGCAACTCACTTCCAGTTGATCAATGATGGACAGAGGTAGCTACACCCAGAGAAGAAACACTGGGAGGGGAATGAAAATTGTTAGCACTAATATCTGTCTGCCCAGGTTGCATGTACCTTTGGATTCTAATGTTTATTGTGCAACAAGAAAATGATATTCGCACACATGTATTGTACCTAGATTATATTGTAAAAAAAAAAGAATTAATCAGTGTGTGTGGCACTTAGGTATTTCATAAATGCTTCTTTTATTTCTATGTATCATAACTACATGAAGCAAAAATATGTGTATATATAACATTAAATCATGTACATAATTTATGTACAATTTCTCATAGCATTGTGTCGCAATCTGCTCATAAAAATCACATATTACTCTATTCAATCACCAATCTATCAGCAGGTAAATAGTTTACTGTTCTATGAACCAGGCTCTAGGGAAACAGTGAGGACTTGAAAACAAAATTGCAATAACCAGCACTCTCAGAGAGCTTATATTCTAGAGAAGACAGACAAAATTGCAATAATCAGCACTTCAGAGAGCTTATATTCTAGAGAAGACAGACAAAATTGTAATAATCAGCACTCTCAGAGAGCTTATATTCTAGAGAAGACAAACAAAATTGCAATAACCAGCACTCTCAGAGAGCTTATATTCTAGAGAAGACAGACAAAATTGAAATAACCAGCACTCTCAGAGAGCTTATATTCTAGAGAAGACAAACAAAATTGCAATAATCAGCACTTCAGAGAGCTTATATTCTTTTTTTTTTATTTACAAAGCATATGCATGGGTAATTTTCCCAACACTGACCCTTGCAAAATCTTTTGTTCCAAATCTTCCCCTCCTTTCCCCCACCCCCTCCCCTAGTTGGCAGAGTCCAATACATGTTAAATATGTTGAAATACATGTTAAATCCAATATCTGTATACATATTTATACAGTTATCCTGTTGCACAAGAAAAATCAGATCAAGAAGGAAGAAAAAGAAAAACTGAGAAAGAAAACAAAATACAAGCAATTTACAACAGAGAGAGTGAGAGTGCTATGTTGTGTTCCATATTCAGTTCCCACAGTCCTCAGCACCCTCAGAGAGCTTATATTCCAGAGAAGATGAGCAAAAATAAAATCATCAGCACCCTCAGCTTATAGTCTAGAAAAGATCAACAAAAATGAAAAAATCAGTTATGCACAAAATGAGGGTCACTGGATTCTGATTCTTCAAGGATTTTAGTATCAAGTCTTATGACTGCCTCCCCAAAAAAGGTTTTTGTTTTTTTGGGTTTTTTTTGTTTGTTTGTTTTTTAATTTTTTTTATCACTTTTCTATCAGGGAGGAGCTTGGTATTTTCCAAGGCCCTGTATAGTTGTCTAATGGTAACCCAGCCCCTTCTCCTTCTCCTATTCAATTTTGTTCTTGACCTTCTGTCAAGCCACACATTTGAGCTATAGGAACTAATAGATGGGTTCCGTGGGTGTCAGTCCGAGGCCCCATCAGAATCTGAACAAGCGTCAATCAAACTCTTGAATGATTTAGGATTCTATTTAGGAATCTCTGTAATGCTCTGAGCCTTGATTCAATCAATATAATGTTGCAGGAAATACGGAAAACCTTTCCATCTCAAGGAAATCTTTCTTATGTTTGGACTCTATCCAAAACATCTTCCAAGGAGGGTTCCAACACCTTGGAGAACACATTTGCCTGTTTTTTGCCACACAATATTAATCACCATAAACTCATTGAACAAAGTTATGATTGCTATTACATTTCGGGAGAAAATTTATATTCTTTGACAACTATATGGAAGTCGCACTGTTGAAGAAAAACATTTGAAGTGGCATTTTGTTCCACCAAATTCAATGGATTATTTTTGTGCAAAATGAATAAGGATATGGGATCTTTATATTTTCTGTACATTTCATTTAATTGTGTGATGGCAATACAGATGGAAATCTAGAAAATCATTTGTGAAAGCCCGGCTGTACTTTCATCAAGGCTGCCTCAATGTGCATTGATACTCCTCTCATTTTCTCCTAAATGTAGAACACTAAATGTATGTCAGTAGTTATATTTTCTCAATTATTTTCTCGTTTTAAAAAATTCCAAGAAATTTCCGAAATGAATGGCCTCCTAATTTTTTGAGATACAAAAAGTGAAGTCATTTCCAGCATGGAATGTTTTGCGTTATTGATCTACTCAGGTTATTCTTCTCATCTGCGATTTCTTTCATGTTATTCCTACCTCACCGTGCAAAATGGGATCTTGGGATGAGATGTTTAGAACCAGAAAGAAAGGATTTTAGCAGCCAGAGTCCAGCCCCTTTATTTACAGATGAAGAATCGGAGACCCCAAGAGTTCTTATCTCTCAGTCTTCAACAGAAAGATTATTGCTTTGCCCCATCTCCACACTTGATGCTCCTGGCCTCTTGGGGACGACTCCACTCAAAAGTCAGATCCATGAATCCTTTCCTTGGAATCTCCATATCATGAGAAGACCCAGTCATGTGCTTCATTTTCCACTTGTAGCTTTTCCTCTGGCTACCCCCACTTCCACACCAGCTACTCCAACCCTCTTTCCAACTTCCTCTTTACTTTTGTCTCCCTCTGTAGAATTTAGGTTCCTTCAGAGGGGGAATCTTATTTTCTTATTCTGGAATCTATAGAACTTAGCACATTTCCTAGAACCTAATAGATCAATATCATTTAACTATCATGATTTGCTCAAGATCACACAGCTGGGAAGCATCTAAGCTAATATTTGCATTCAGATCTCCCTGACTCCAAACCTACAATTCTATCTATCACCTCACCACTTAGCTGTCTGTATTGGAAACCGTGATGGAAGACTTTGAATGTGGGGGCTTCACAGAACATCTTCCTTATATTAAGCAAAAATTGGTTTCTTTCTTTTAGTCTCAGGAAAACCTAGATTCAAATTCAACTCTGGACGCTGCAGCTGTATGGTCTTGGACAAGATCTGAAGCCATTTCAAGTCAGTGTCCTCACTTCTAAAGTGGAAAGTCTAATGACGCCTTCTTTGCAGAGTCATCATGAAAATCAAAAGAGCTGGTGATACAAATCATTTGACAAAAAGTTCTCTAGAAATTATATTTGTCTTCATTGTTACCTTCACGCCTGGACAGAAATCAATCTCCAAGGGTAAGGCTCTTCCCCAGTCACAACAGCTCAAGCTAAATAAGGGGAGGGGGAGCCCCCCAAAAAAGCAAAACTGTGGATCAAAACCTACCAAGTATCAATTAGTCTGTCACTTGCTGCTCAGTGCCTGAGTTGTCTTTTCCTTACTATCATTCTCACTTCTTCCTTTTTTTTTTTTCTCCCTCTCTTTAGTCTCAGAGTAAAAACAAAAACCAAAAGCTGTCGTACTTCACCGAACAATGTTGTTTTCTTAAGTCATCTTGACTGACTCCAGATAAACAATGGCCTTTCAATTAGTTCATTCCTCAAATAGTGGCTCACCAAGATCTAATTCCCTTAATTTCCCAGGATGGCCCCGTAGCACTGGACCCAATAGACACTGGAGGGGCAGCAGACTTCAAGAGAAATTGCATAACCAGATTTAGTTAAGTATTTCATTAAAAATCCCTCACAAGATTCTTATGGAAAAGATAAGGGAATATGAAGTTGATAATAATCATATTGGAAAGATTGGGGAAAGGCTGAGTATCATCTGATCTCAGAGAAATCATCAATGATTCTACATAATGTCGTGATGAAGAGGTCTCCAGCGGAGTGGGAATGTACTTGGCCCTGGGCTATCCAAGTCATTTCTTGACTTCATGACTTAGATAAAGACACTGGTGACTTCTTCATTGCATTCACAATTGGCATAGCTGACCCACCGGATGACAGTAAGGATTCAAAAAGCTAGCAATACTCCAGGACATTAGGTCAAATCTAATAAGGTAGAATTTTATAGGAAGAAGGTGAAGCTGAGCATCCTATATCTTGCTGTAACATCTCAAATGCTTCCTTTGCTCCAGTTTCTGGATGGCCATTTGTCACGCCAATGCCAGCTCCTTTACTTTTCTCTTGTACCCCATTTCTTTTTTAAGTATTTGTTTCAATCTGCTTTCTCATTCAGCAGATCTGCCGTCACATTCTCCTGCCCCAACTCCACCTCAAATTGAAAAGATGAGAAAAAATTTATTAACATGTATAGTCAAACAAAACAATATCCAGGTTAGCCATGTCGAAAAACGTGTTGTGCTGCATTCTGAATCTCTGACCTCTTCCTCAAAGGGGAGCTGCGGAGCACTTGCACATCGTATCCCATGGAGTTCGTTTCCCAGGAGCATGACTGAGGCTACAGCTCTAGAAGTGTTGTTCTTCCCAAGGCTTGGATTCAGGGTACTAAGTGGTCTCCCTCAAGGTCTAAGGGAAGATGATGCTGGTCAAGGATGATGATGATAGTTTCACCCACCTAGTACAAACTGGTTCTCCCTCAAGGACCTTTAATGCTTCAGTTAGTGCTCTGTAAATGGAAGTAAGTTGGCAGTTGGGAATGGCTCTCCATTTTCCAAAGTGGCTGCCATTCCCAGATTATGGATGTAAGAGCTGGCTGGGAAGCAGGGTAGTAGTCTATGGGAGTGTTTCCCATAGTTACTAAGGATTCCCATATGCTGTTGTATTTAACATATATGCATGTTAACATATTTAACATGTATTGGACTGCCTGCCATCTAGAGGAGGGGGTGGGGGGAAGGAGGAGAAAAGTTGGAACAGAAGGTTTGGCAAGGGTCAGTGCTGAAAAACACCCATGTATATTTCTTATAAATAAAAAGCTATAGTAAAAATAAAATAAAATAAAAATAAAAAGGGTTATATGGAAGAGTAAGAGATATAGGAGAACTTCAAGTTAATGGCATTATTGAGAATACCCAGATGGACACAACAGTCACTGGTATCAAATAAAGCATATAAGTTAAAAAAAAATTCCCATATGCCCCTCTGCTTTTTGGTGGTAGTTTGCCGGCAATTGAGAAAGGTGAGCCCCTGCTTTAGGATTTCTCATTGCAATGGATAGCATCCAGAAATGATGAGGAACTAATCTTACTGTATTCTGCCCTTATCACATCGGGAGTATTCAGTTTAACTCATCCTGTGTAGCATTTATCATTCCAATGGGGAAAGTCAACATTGAAAGAGGGTGGGGAAAGAATAAGATAAAGGTAGCTGTCTAGGGGGAAATCCAGTAGAGGGGAGAAAGGAAGATTTTCTCCAGCTGGGCATCCTCCTTAAAATGAAGGAATCAAACAGAGAGAGAGCCACAGAGCAAAAAGTGTTCACTTATTGAGAGTTAAAAGGGTGCGTATGAAAACTCCTAGGGGGCCTGAGGGGAAGGAAAAGGGGGGAAAGGGAGTGAGCTTACAGAGTGAAGAAGAGATATATATAGAATATATATAGAAATCATTTTTAAAAAGAATTTGGCACTAGAAAGGAGAGGTGGTATAGAACAATAATTTGAGGGAATGGCAGAGTTAAGTGAATGTTTTGGAAGGTGGAAGGAATTGCCAAATGTGTTTGTCAGCATTAGGGGTTTGCCAGTATACCGAGACATTCATCATTAGAGAAACGGGATGATCACGGTGCTATTTGAGAGGGGAAATAGGAACAGGAGTTTATTTTAGCCAATAGAGAAAGCAAAGCTGGAATGGGAGGTGGAAGAGGGGAAGATAGATAGGTACAGAACAATGGGAAAAGGGAAATCATGACACATGGAACCACTATCACTAAGATGGAAACTCAAGATCACAGATTTAGAGCTGGAAGGGTCCTCACACACACAAGTCAAGTCCAGATCTTTCATTTTATAGATGATGAAATGAGATGCAGATCTGTTAAGTACCAAGGGTCACCCGGCTAGAGTGCCCGAGGAAGAACTTGAACTTGGGTCTTCTTGAGATCACGGCCGGCACACTGCCTTTGCTGAAAGGTCATCACTCCCTTGACAATTAGCCAACATTGGCCATTTCTTGCACTCAAGAGAAATGGGAATATTGTAGAGGTACCTGAGAGTGCCACGGGATGGAGTCCTGGGGAGCTAGGTGGTGCAGTGGATGGAGCAGGAGCCCTGAAGTCAGGAGGAGCTGAGTTTAAAACCAGCCTTGGACACTTAACACTTCCTGGCTGTGTAACTGGCAAAAGTCCCAAATGGGGGAAATGTTGTTGCATAGTATTTTAAGTGAGAAAAGATCAAGCCATTTCAATGGACTTCAAATTCACCATGTCTTAGGACCAGGAACCAAAGGATTATCTAGAGCTCTCACTTTTCCTTAGTAGAGCCTCATTTTGAGCACTGGATTCAGTTCTGGCTGTGCCATCTTTGTAAAGGAATCCAGACAGGGGAGTTCACCTACCTCCTGTGAGGCTGGCTGAAGGAACCAGGTATTTCTATTTTTCTTCCTATTTATTGAGCAGGTATATGTGTCTCTCTTGTCACCCCCATTAGAAGTTCCTCACAAGGAGGAATCATTTCATTCTTTATATTTGTCTCCCAAACACCTGGCAGAGAGGAAAACCTTAAGAAAAATATGCTGACATTACTGGTCTGATGAAGAGAAGACTTGGAGTAGGGAAAAGAAGAAAGGAAGAAGGAAGGAAAGAGGGAAAAAAGAGGAGAAACAGCACTAAGTACTGGTTATAGAAATAAAAAAGAAAGATATTCCCTACCCTCAAGGATCTTATAATCTAATGGGAAACAACACATGCAAAAGGAAGCTAGAAAGGAAAGTGGAGGCACTATGGGGTATCTGGAACTGGGACATATTGCTCCATGAAGTGGGAACCAATGGGAGCTGCATATGGAAAGCCTTGGAGGATATCTACTGCTAGAGGACATGATCTGGAGAAGTATCCTGAGAAAGAAACTTAGAAGAAACAATCAGAGAGGCTGGAAGGGAACCAGGAGAGAGTAATACCCTCAAAGCCTAGAAAGAAGAGAGTTGTAAGGGAGAAAAGTTGATCAATAATGTCAAAGGTTACAAAGATTGAAGAGAACTAGAATTGAGAAAAATCTGGTTAAAGCAATCAAATCATTGATAATTTTAAAGAAAACAGTTTCAGTGATATGACTAAGTCACAAACTGGTCTGTAACAAGAATAAAGAATAAAGTTAAAGAGAAAGTGGAGGCAACAAAAGGAACTGGCTTTTTCAAGGAATTTAGCTACACAGGGTAGAAGGAGTATAGGATGGCAGTTGGCAGGTATGAAAGGATCAAGAGAAGGCTTTTTGAGAATGGAGGACACAGGAGTATGTTGTAGGTAGTAGGGAAGAAGCAACAAGACAGAGACAAAGAGAGACTGAAAATGAATGATGGAGTGGGATGACAGAGAAGTCAAATAGAGGAAATGACCTTGATAGAGTTAAGCCATCTTATTATGTGAGATCAGAGTTAAAGAAGACCACGTATTGTACACTGTAACAACAAGGTTATGTGATGATCAACTGTAATGGGCTTGGCTCTTTGCAACCTTGTTGTGATTTGAGGCAATTTTAATAGACTTGAAATTGAAAATGCCATCTGCATCCAGAGAGAGAACTATGGAGACTGAATAAGGATTGAATCAGAGTATTTTCACCTTTTTGTTTGTTTGCTTTTTCTTTCTCATATTTTTCCCCTTTTTGGTCTGATATTTTTTGTACATGACAAATATGGCAATCTGTTTAAAGGAATTTCACATATTTACTTTATATCAGATTACTTGCTATCTTGGAGAGGAGGGAAAGAGAAAAATTTGGAACACAAAATCTTACAAAAATAAATGTTGAAAACTATATGTGCTTTTGGAAAAATAAAAGACTATTGAAAAATTTAAAGGTTATAATTTTTTATTTTTAAAAAAGATAACATGTTGGAAGACATCTGAGTGATGAATAATAAAAATGGGAGAAGAGGGAACTTAAAGAGAAGAGGTTCGATTTTTTCTATAAAAATGAGACAAAATTCTTATCTGAGACAGTAGAGTTTAAGGAGGAATAAGAACATTAGGAAAAGCTGTTGGGGACAACAGAATATTGAGATGATAAAGGAGGTATAGTAGGATTTTCTATAGCAGTGAGGGCCAGTTGAGATTTTGCAACATGAATTTGTAGTGGATTGTATTAGAATGAATGCATGATTTTTCTCCATCTTTGTTCATCAACACGTGGAGGAATGAATGCATGGTGAGAGTGAGCCAAGTACTGAGTCTTGGCAAGGAGCAATCAATAAATAATGAGGGGAGAGATTCAAGGGGAAAAAAGCAGTATAGAGTTGAATTGGTTCAAAAAGGAGTAAAGATAAGAAAAATAGGAGAGAGTGGCTAGTGCAAAGAAGAAGGTTTAGGAAATATTTAAGGGATCAAACATTTGGAGGTCACACTATGGAGGAAAAGTAGAGTTTGGCAAGGAAAAGGAAAAAGAGAGGTAAAAACTAATATTTTATTCTCAGATGAAGAGATTTCAGAATTCTTAAATAAAGAGGTGGTACATTTATGGTGGCAACCATACATTTATGGTGGTGTCAAGATCAAAAGACATTTCTTTGTATAGCTTTTTTTTTTCATATACCTGGAGTGAAGTGAAGAGTAGATCATGGAAAGTGAGTAAGTTAAGGAACTAAATGGGAATGGTGTTTGAGGAAGGGTCAATATGTTGCCAATATTCTTAAATGTTCTACAATTCTCCAGATTCTGTGAATTACTTCACTTGTGCCTCTGCACCCCAGTTTCTAGTTCTGAAGCCTGGTATACAAAAAGCACTTAATAAATATTTGTTAAATAAATGAATGAATCCTGGAGGGGCAGTAAAAGGAAATAAAACCAAGGATACTTTCCTTCCATGATGAGACCCCACCAAAAAAATTTAAAGACCCCAAGGTCTTTAAAAGGCCCCTGTCTCTAAAGGGCTGAACTCCAAAAAATACAGGGATGAACCAGGCTATTGGGACCAATCTGGAGGTTATATTACATGTTCAATGAGAAAAATACTGCAATCATTGCAGTAGGACATGATTTTTATGAAATGTTTGATATTTCTAATGAAAACTCATCTGATGTGTTCATTTAAATTGGCTCAGTTGGAGGCTTCTAAGGCAAAAAAAATGCTCATGATGAATAGGAATTGAATGGGTTCCCATGAGATGTACTTTGAGAGATGAGAATGGGCCAGCAATAGCTTGAGGATAATTTTTAATTTCCATGAAAAATATAGAATAATGGCATAAGTAATAATTTTATCACATTCCCAAGCAATAAGTCAGAAGGTACCTAACATACAAACACAGAGTAGTGGGCACCTTGCTTACTTACAGTTACTAAAGGTTCTAGAAATCACTTTTTCTGCCTTAGGGGAGATGTGCCTTCCTAAGCACATCAAACATAGGTTCATCTCTGTATCTTTTAACAACATCTTTTTAACAACAGGTCTGCAACAATTCTATAAAAATCAGTCATTCAGGACTTTTCCTTAAAACACTCTATTAAAGTGTTTTAACACTCTATTTTCCTTAAAACATCTATTTAAAACTATCAGCAAGCATCATATGTAATAGGGATAAAGAGGAACCATTCCCAATAAGATCAGGGGTGGAACAAAGTTGCCTACTATTCACCATCACTATTCAATATTGTATTAGAAATGCTAGTTTTGGCAATAAGAGAAGAAAAAGAGATGAAAGGAATTAGAATAGGTAATGAGGAAATCAAATTATCACTCTTTGCAGATAATATGATGATATACTTAGAGAACCCTAGAGAATCAACTAAAAAACTACTAGAAGCAATCCATGACTTTAGCAAAGTTGCAGGATACAAAATAAATCCACATAAATCATCAGCATTCTTATACATCACTAATAAAATCCAACAGCAAGAGATACAAAGAGAAATTCCATTTAAAATAATTGACAATAGTATAAAATATTCGGGAATCTATCTGCCAATGGAAAGTCAGGAACCATATAAACAAAACTACAAAACACTTTCCACATAAATAAAGTTAGATCTAAGCAATTGGAAAAATAACAAGTGCTCTTGGATAGATCAAGTGACTATATTAAAGACAATACTACCTAAACTAATTTTTTTTATTCAGTGCTATACCAATCAAATTCCCAAGAAACTATTTTACCGACCTAGAAAAAATAACAAAATTCATCTGAAAAACAAAAGGTCAAGAATTTCAAAGGAATTAATAAAGAGAAAAGCAAATGAAGGTGGTCTAGCTGGGCCAGATCTAAAACTATATTATAAAGCATCAGTCATCAAAACCATTTGGTACTGGCTAATAGAGAAGTTGATCAGTGGAATAAGTTAGGTTCACAGGACAAAATAGTCAATAACTATAGCAATCTAGTGTTCGAGAAACCCCAAAACTCCAGCTTTTGGGATAAGAATTCACTATTTGGCAAAAACTGCTGGGAAAATTGGAAACTAGTATGGCAGACTCACACCTAACACTTCATACCAAGATCAGGTGGAAATGGGTTCATCATCTAGACATAAAGAATGATATTATAAATAAATTAGAAGAACATAGGATAGTTTACTTCTCAGATTTGTGGAGGAGGAACAATTTGTGATCAAAGAAGAACTAGAGATCATTATTGATCACAAAATAGATAATTTTGATTATATTAAGTTAAAAAGTTTTCGTACAAACAAGATTAAAACAAGATTTTAATTAAAACAAGATTAAACAAGATTTGTACAAACAAGATTAAAAGGGAAGTAGTAAACTGGGAAAACATTTTTACATCCAAAGGATCTGATAAAGGCCTCATTTCTAAAATATATAGAGAATTGAGTCTAATTTATAAGAAATCAAGCCAAAACTAATGCAGACAAGATTAAAAGGGAAGTAGTAAACTGGGAAAACATTTTTACATCCAAAGGATCTGACAAAGGCCTCATTTCCAAAATATATAGAGAATTGAGTCTAATTTATAAGAAATCAAGCCATTCTCCAATTGATAAATGGCCAAAGGATAAGAACAGAAAATTTTCAGATGAAGAAATTGAAACTATTTGTAGTCACATGAAAAGGTGCTCCAAATCACTATTGATCAGAGAAATGCAAATTAAGACAACTCTGAGATACCACTACACACCTGTCATATTGTCTAAGATGACAGGAAAAGATAATGACAAATGTTGGAGGGGATATGGGAAAACTAGGACACTGATACATTATTGGTGGAGTTGTGAATGGATCCATTCTGGAGAGCAGTTTCGAACTATTCTCAAAAAATTATTAAACTGTGCATACCCTTTGATTCAGCAATGTTTCGGTTGGGATTATATCCCAAAGAGATCTTAAAGGAGAAAAAGGGACCCACATGTGCAAAAATGTGGCAAGTAACTAGAAACTGAGTGGATGCCTATCAATTGGAGAATGACTGCATAAATTATGGCATATGAACGTAATGGAATATTATATAAGAAACGACCAGCAGGATGATTTCAGAGAGGCCTGGAGAGACTTACGTGAACTGATGTTAAGTAAAATGAGCAGAACCAGGTGATCATTATACATGGCAACAAGAAGATTAAACAATGATCAATTCTGATGGACGTGATGATTCAAACCAGTTCCACTTGTTCAGTGATGAAGAGAATCAGCTACACCCAGAGAGAAAACCATGGGAACAGAGTGTGGAACACAACATATCATTCTCACTCTCTGTTGTTATTTGCTTGTATTTTGTTTTCTTTCTCAGTTTTTCTTTTTCTTTTTTCTTGATCTGATTTTTCTTGTGCAGCAAGAGAACTGTATAAATATGTATATGTATATTGGATTTAACATGTATTTAACATATTTAACATGTACTGGACTACCTGCCAACTAGGGGAGGGGGTGGGAGAAAGGAGGGAAAATTTGCAACAAAAGGTTTTGCAAGGGTCAATTTTGGAAAAATTATCCATGCTTATGTTTTGCAAATAAAAAGCTTTAATTTTAAAAAAAATCAGTCATTCAGCTCATGCCCTTGGAGATAATGGTTCTCAATTTTTTAAATTAAATGTTAAAAAATTTATACACAATTTGAAAATATTTAATGAAATAAAATATATGAAAATTCCAAAGCCCTTCATTCTATTTTCTGTTCTATGTTATAAAGCTTTTGTTGATTCTGAATTTTGTTTTATTCTAGGTTTTGTGGTCTCCCTTAGCTTTGTTACTCTGAGTTCTACATCTTCAGGCTCCTTCTTTCTCTGATTCAGATCTATCTGAATCAGATATACTCTGATTCCATAGAGAACTGCCATTTGACTGAGGGCATTTCATCCCAAGGACAATTCTGATGGGCTAATTCCACCCAGCTCTCAGTAACAGCCTCCCAGACAGTGGAATGAGCCTCCAGAGGAAAGGGGTGAAATTTTCTAACACGTTTAAAAGCAGACTGCAAAAACAATAGAAAATTCAAACTGTCAGGAAGAGTTGTGCTCTGCTTGCCTGGATTAGATCATCAAATAATACATTTTTCCCTCAGTTTTTACTTCTGAGATGTTAAGAATCTGAGCACTGCAGGTTAAATGGAAAGAGAACAAATGGTCCCACATAATGGAATTTTTTTTTCATTTGGTGAACAAAATGTATGATGGAGATAGAACAAACACGCTTTTAGGAAGCTGGGGGGAAGGGGCTCGTGCCCACAGAGCCTTAGGAAGTAGGCCAAAAGAATACATCCTAACTGAGAGCTTAGGATTGCCACCATTTTAGCTTTATAACACCAGTGAACTGTTTCCAGAAACTCTGGAAGGAATAATATGGCACCAAATATGACAGGATTAGGAGGGGAAAGGGATATAAATGAGGGTGGTTCTAGTTATGGGATGAGGAGAGGGGTGATAGAGAAATGGATGGAGAAGAGAGGAAGAAAAGAGAAAAGAGGGAAGGGGAAGGGAGGGAAAAGGAAGGGAAGACAGGAGAAAAGAGGAAAGAAGAGAAGGGAGGGGAATGGAGGGAAGAAATTCTCCTGGCTACTCAGTTCTGCCCCTTAGGTCACACATCAGTGACTAGTCACTGAGGCTATTTTTTTTCTTTTTTTTTTCTTTTTTATTTATTTTTTTTAATTTAATTTTTATTTTATTTTATAATTATAACTTTTTTTTGACAGTACATATGCATGGGTAATTTTTTACAACATTATCCCTTGCACTTACTTCTATTCAGATTTTTTCCCTTCCTCCCTCAACCCCCTCCCCCAGATGGCAGGCAGTCTTATACATGTTAAATATGAGGCTATTTTTTTTAAATATCTATATTCAATGTTTGTTAAGCTGGAGTCTGTGAATTTTCAAAAAATTTGGTAATTATATTTAAATATAATGTGTTACCTTTATGATCACTGCCTGTAATTTTACACATTAAAATCACTGTGACAAGGGATCCATAGGAGGCTCCATGAATCAGAGAGAAAAGAGAGGAATGAAACAAGCCCCTAAAAAGGATAGAAGCCCTCCCTGCTAGTTGCAGAATGGTTCCTCTGAGGTTGACTAGGTGGGAATCCTCCATCTCCAGGCCTTTTCCACTCTTTTTGGGTAACTAGCATGAAAAGCATCTATTCTTCTATGAAACTGCTGCTGCTGGCTTTCCGTCCCTGGCCCATCCTTGGAATCAGACAGTGACACGGTGACCCCAGCCTCCACCTGCTGATCAGAAATAGCAGCTCACAGACAGATTATTTTTCCAGATAATGGAAAATCTCCTCGATCTTGAACAGTGTCTCTGCCTGTGGCCAAGGTAGATAGCCGACGTCGGCCAAAGACGCTCTGCCTGGTCAAAGTGGGGGGCTCCTGGAGGGATCAGAATTATTCTCCCACCACTCTAGCCAAAGAACCCTAATTTCTATTCCCACTACATGGCATTCCATCTCCCCACCTTTATGCCTTTGCACGGGCTGTCCCTCGTGCCTGGAATGTTCCCCCTCCATATCTCGACTTCTTGGAATCCTGGTTTATTCAGTCTCATCCCACAATATAATAACTTCTGAGAGTTCCCTCCAAGGCCTATTTTAAATTCTACTTCTTCAAGAAGATTCTCTTGATTCCTTTTGTTCTTATTATCTGACACACAGTTTTTATATTTCATATTAATTACATGCGAAGAAATGGCATCTCTCTTGTGGAACGCAGATTCCCCGAGTGTTTCATTTCTGTCTTTGCCCCTGCAGAGCTGCTTCAGATCCTGGCTCTTAGTCTAATTCAGGATGACATTTTGATCTCGGCATTCTGCCCTCGGAGTTGTTTTGTCCTCCCATCCCCCCTCAGCCTATGTTTTGGAGGCGATCATGGATAACTGTTGTCTCTAGAGAAAGAACTGACAAAGTGCTCCAAATTCATTATGTTATGTGATCTCCCCGGCAACCCTGTCCTACAGGATTATGACAGAGAAGGCAACTGAGACTCAAAGAGCTATCATGGCTTGTCCAGCCTCAGAATCAAGAACAAGTTTTGAACTCATCTTTTGAATTGTGATTTCAGTATTCTACCAGTGGCACCAAGTCTTGATATGGTATAGGAGTTTCCAAAATGACAAAGAGAGATGCTTCTGAACCACTTAACAAAGCACAATCTTCATCACTACCAGAACCGTAGTTTCCTATCTCTTCTTCTTGAAGCCCAACTCCTTCCCCTAGTATTCAAGAGTTGATCCCTAACTACCCAACATAATTTTCCATTGTTCCCCAGAGCACACTCTTTAAGTGGCCTTTCTCATAAACACAAAATGCTCACTTTTACCATTTCTTGTCGTCCGTACTTGTTAACTCTCAGAAATAATCTGCTTTTTCTCCTCTATCTGCTGAAATTCTACTCATC
Source organism: Sminthopsis crassicaudata (assembly GCF_048593235.1). Classification (NCBI taxonomy): domain Eukaryota; kingdom Metazoa; phylum Chordata; class Mammalia; order Dasyuromorphia; family Dasyuridae; genus Sminthopsis; species Sminthopsis crassicaudata. The sequence goes on along the minus strand of NC_133618.1, from coordinate 5,867,122 downwards.
ATTCAAGGCTCAACTCAAAAGATACTTCCTCCATGAGCCCTTCTCTAAACTCTCCAGCCAACCTCACATTCCCTTCTCTGGAGTCCTGTTACAGTACTCAACATGATACATTTTGAGTGCGGACCACAACATAGCATTTCCACTCCTTCTGTTATTGTCCACTTGCATTTTTGTTTTCCTTCTTAGGTTATTTTTACCTTCTTTCTAAATCCAATTTTCCTTGTGCAGCAAGATAATTGTATAAATATGTATATATATATATGTATATATATGTATACATATGTTGGATTTAACATATACTTTAACATATTTAACATGTATTGGTCAACCTGCCATCTGGGGATGTCTTGTAAATAAAAAGGTATAATAAAAAAATTTAATTCAAGTTGCAAATACTCAGTGTTTCTGTGATTTCATCAACAGAGGTATCACTTCTACCCCCAACTCTTCCAGACTTTCCCACACTGCGTGACTCTTGCCTATGGCCTCCAGAAATTTTCCATTTTGGATTCACCCAACATGTTGAGGTCCCTCTTGAGGTCTAGACATGGACTTCAAGTCAATAAACTTCAATTTAGTTTAACAAACACACTTTAGGCACTTGTCTTGTGCTTTGTAACCCTAAAGCTCCGAGAAAAGTAAAAATTCATTTATTGTCATATGGGATAGAATCAATTAAATATAATTCGATGAGGCTGGACTGCATCAAAATAATAAATATTTGTCTAACATCTTAAAGTTTGCAAAACAATTCAGAACATTATTTAATTTTTCCTTATGACAACCCGGAATGTAGGTACCGTTGTTATATCAATTTCATGGATAAGGAAACTGATGCAGGCCGAAATTAAGTAATTTCCCCAAGGTTTTGATATGGGATTTAAACTCAGGTCTTCTTAATTCTTAACACTCTTATGGCACTTAGTTGACCAGACTAGACTAGGATAGAATAGAACAGAATGGAAACACAATGAGTCTATACTCATGACCAAGGATACAAAGTTTAAAAATTAAACCAACTCCTCTCTCTTTCTCTGAACTTACAAACTAATAAGGGGATAAATGTTATGTGTACAAATAAATGTTATTTAGGCTCACTGACCCCTTCCTGACTGGTTGAGGAGACTTCCCTTCTTGCAATCCCCTCCCAAACCTAAGATTATGTTAGCTCCCAGTCAAAACGACGAGCCAGAAGGCAATACGGGATTCCTCTTTGCCAAGGTCCGACCTTACTCGTGTGTGTGAAAGCAAACATTGAAGTGCCTTGAGGAAAGTTGCCTTGAAAAGAGAATTTAAGTAACTCGCATTGCTATAAGGAGTGTTTAAGTTTACAAAGCCCTGAGAGGCTGGCAGGACACCTATAATTAGTGCCCACTGATAGGTGGAGAAATGGATATTAGCCAAAAGACTACAGAAAATCATCCCCAGGATAATACGCCATGATCAAGTAGGATTTATACCAGAAACGTAGGGCTGGTTTATTATTAGGAAAACTATTAGTATAATTGAACATATTAATAATCAAATTAACAAAAACCATATGATAGGTGGAGAAATGGAAGCCCAGAAAGGGGATGTCACTTGGCCAAGGCCGCACAGCCTGGCAGTGCCAAGGCTGGCGCTCACCTCACCTGTCTCAAGGTCCACAGCTCGTGCCCCCATTCTAACGGCTCCTAACCCTTGCTATCCAATTCGACAAACATTGACTGCCCGCTTCACGCCAAGCATGGTGCACACAGAGACACAGAGAAATCCTGACGCTAAAGAAACCCGCTTTCCTACACTTTGAACTATGAGGACCCCTCTCAGACATGAGAAAAATGTCCCAGGCCTTAAATGGCAGGGTACCCGGGGCTAGAGAAAGCATGATGGCAAAATGCTCCTAGCAATTCATTGATATTTTTAAATGATTTTTCACTTGGTGAATCACAGCAGGATTGCTGGGAAAGAGTCATACATCAGAAGGCGAGACAGGAGTTTGCTCAATGGGGGCTGCTTCCTTGCTCCCCAGTTACTCACAGCATAAGATGGGTCCTTTGCAATGAGTGTCTCTTGCCCTCTCCCTCTAGCGTCTGATTCACATGCCGGTAAATGCTGGGGTAGTTGTTCCTGCTCTTCCTATCAAGCCCTAGATCTTGGAAATCACTCAGCTTGGTTTGGTTCATTTTCTGGAAAGCAATAGAGCATGATCTCCAGAGCCCAAGAATGTGACTGTCTGTCCCCCTCCTTGTCTGTCTCCCTGTCTCTCTCTCTCTCTGTGTGTGTCTCTCTCTGTCTCTCTCTGTCTCCCTGTCTCTCTCTCTCTGTCTCTGTCTGCCTCTGTCTCTGTCTCTCTCTGTCCCTCTCTATCTCTCTCTTTCTCTCTGTCTCTCTCTCTGTGTCTTTCTCTCTGTCTCTGTCTCTGTCTGTCTGTCTGTCTGTCTGTCTCTCTCTCTGTCTCTCTCTTTCTGTCTCTGTCTCTCTCTGTCCCTCTCTGTCTCTCTCTCTCTCTGTCTGTCTCTCTCTCTCTTTCTCTCTGTCTCTGTCTCTGTCTCTCTCTCTGTCTCTCTGTCTTTCTCTCTCTCTCTGAATCCCCCTCCCTCCCTTTCTCCCTTCTTCCAATTCTCAAGCACTTCTCAGGCTCAGCTCCTCACAGTAGCTTAGGAAATGCACATAGGACAGTTCTTCAGTCACAAAGAGACTATAAGAACACACACCGGCTGCTCAGAGCAAGAGAATGAGGAGGGGCCGTGAAACCTCAGATCCGGGGTCCCCTCTCGGCCCTGCTGCTTCCTCGCTGTGTGATCTGGACCACAGACATTGATCTTTCACTTTTCTTCTCTGGAAAATGAGAATAACTCCCCTCATTTCCTCTTTATGACAAGGTAATTGAAGTGGTAGATAATAGGAATGTTGTAGAATAATTTGCCGGGATTCATGCTATTTTTGCAGATGAGATAAGGCAGCTACTAAGGTGGAATTCATAATCACTGAATAGGTGGTCCAGTGCGTAGAGTGTCTGCCTCGAGTCGGGAAGACTCCCCTTCTTCTAATCCAGCCTCAGACACTTACTAAATGTGTGATGCTGGATAAGTCAGTTAACCCTGTTTGCCTCCGTTTCCTCTTCTTTAAAATGAAGAAGGAAATGGCAAACCACTCTTTGGCAAGATTATCCCAAATAGAGTCATGACAAGTGAGACACAACTGAAAAGCAGCTGAATAGCCATATTCAAGGAGTAGCCATTAAAAGTTCAATGTCTGGTACTGTAAAAAGACTGATCGCTTTCAAGTCAACGGTCCTTGGTTCAAATTCTGGCCTTGCTATTGAACAGCACGTTGCCCCAGAGTGAGCCTCAGTCTGCTTAATATAATTGCAGTAGATGATCTTCAGGTCCCTTCCATCTCCGAATTCACCATCCTATGATCCTGGGAAGAGCACGCCAAGGATCTGTGGCTTTGGCCTTGTTCTAATCACCAGGCTTATATTCTTTCTCCAAACCCACCAGAACAATGGTCTCATCGGCTCCCAGGAGTTCAGCTGCTTCTCTGCCAGTGACTCCTAACATAATGGAAATGAGTCTCGTGCTCATGATCAAGGGCATGAAGTTTAAAAATGATACAGAGCTTTCTTTCCCAGAGCTGCTACTCTAATACGTGCACAAATGCATCAAGTCGCCCCATCGTCCACATTCTCATCGTCCTGCATTCCAGGCCTCCCTTAGCAGCTGAATCCCCCCAGGCGGGTCCAGCTCACCCTGGACAAACCCGAACTCTCCCTCAGTGATCCTCCCCTTCCTCCTGACTTCTCTGGTTTGTTAAGAGCCCGGCACCATCCCTTCAACCATTCACATTTGCAATGGAGAATCTGTCACTCTAATGAGACTTAGAACAGAACCCAGCAAAGGGCCAACAAAAGGCTTGTCTGAAAAGGAGCCCGAGGGGAGCTACATCTCTGCCCTCAGGTACCGAAAAGTTCTCTTCTGGAGGAAGAAATGGACTTGTCTCCTTGCAGAATTCCAGTTCTGCAGCACATAGAAGTCGCCGAAATGGATTTCAGATTCATGTAAAATGAAACTCCCTCCCAGCAAGAGCGATCCCAAGTGAGCATCCTTGGTGACCTCCAAGCCGAGGTAGCCCAAAGCCGTGGCCATGAACCCTGTTGGAGCTTGGCAGCCTAGCCCCTTTTGTGTTAACTCTCTCAAGTGCTGGGCCATCGCTGCAATACACACCACCAAACTGCTCCCAAAATGCATTCCCCCAAATTAGAAAGAGTTGGATTTTCTGCAATTAAAATGTACGTTTATGGAAGTCCTATGGGGCCCTTCAGCACGTGGCACACTTCACAACTGCCCATGGTGTCTCCCAAGTTTTTGCTCTGCAAGGGGGTTCTCAAGTTGGAAGATGTTTGAATCACTCTCAGAGAGGCAGAGCTACTGGGCTCCACACCAGGAAGGAAGCTCTTCTACCAACTGCCCTAATGGGTGTACCAAGCCCTGTTCTGCTCTGGTAGGGCCTGAAGGGATCAGCCAACGAAAGCCAAGAGAGGTCACCCTCTGGGATGGAACCCCTTAATCGAGCCTTTACATTCTGCTGGAGAACGGAGTCTTCATCTGGCACCTCATAAATTCTTCTTGCCTAACTGTTGACAAGAAGAAAAGCATAAGAAGGAGATGAGAACCCTTGGAAGGTGGGCAATATGGCTTCTGGGTGGCTGCTGGGCAACCTGGCTCTTGGGTGGCTGCCCACCTGTTTACCTGAGGGATTTCCTCTTTGTGTCTCTCTGTTCTCTGCCTAGAATGGGATGGAATTGTGGTCATTCCTGGAAAAAGTGCTCTGTACTGGGCTGAGCTGTAAATTCCTGGAGGCTTTAGGCAAAAAAGCCCAAAGTGTTTTTCCCCAGTGACCGCCCTGGGCCATGAGCTTAGGGACAATTAGCTGCTCCTTGACAACAGCTCCGGAGCCAAGAATGTCCTCTCTCTGCCCTGCCATGTCTTAGAATTCCCAGTCCCCTTCAAGGTTCAGCTCAAGTAGGACCTTTGCTGAGAGGCCTTCCCTGAGTCCCCTGGTGCTAGTACCTAAGTCACTGCAATCCCTTTTTTCACATTTGAATTTACCTTGTTTATGTTTTGTATTCATTTTTCTGTGTTAGCTTCCTATCTCTCCCCTGATCCCCCCCAAAAACCCTGGAAAACAGAGCGCCTTATTTCTTGCCTTTTTTTCTCAGAATCTAGCACACAGTAGGAATGTTATAGATGTTTGTGGAATAGAACTGAGTATGTGTACATGCGTTTTTCCCGAGGAAGCATCTTTTGCCATCTGGAGAGATATTCAAAGTACCCACCACAAGGGTCATTCTGGGACATAGGATCAATGGCAGGCAGGTCTTTGCCCTCATCCAGAGTGAGATGGGGATATGAGAGGGGTCCCTGGAGTATAAAACATTCATCCAGCACGGGGCTAACAAGCGTTGACCGCATCTAGGTGGGTGATCCCAAGAGGCAGGGATTCCCTTCAAAGAAAAGGCCTTCTGGGTGTTAGGAGCAGGAGGGAGTTCCCTGACTTCCTAGCTCTCTCTTCCCCAGCAGAGCATCCCTGCAGAGGAAGCTGGGAGAGGAGGCTGGCCTTGCCCGAGCTGCATCGCCAAAGCTGCTGCTCATGAATAATGCAGAGAGCCTGGATCAGGAGACTGGGAGCAGCCTGCCCATACTGCAGTCCCGGAACCGAGCTGCATTGCTGATGTCTTAATATAGATCTGGGAAGACGCATCCAGGCTGCTCTGCAGGCATTGCGCCGCTTATGTAAACACTGTCAAAGGGCCCCTGCCCAACAGCCCTCCCAAAAAGGGGCTCTGTGGAGATACGGGTGAGCCGGCTCCCCAGTGGGAAGCTGCAGAGATCAATGATGCTGGGAGCACTGGGGACTGGGCTTCAGGCCCCATTAGGGTTTTAGAGACAAGGCACACGGGATCCCCCATTCTATTCAAGTCATCAGTATGTTATTAAGTGTCCACTATATAAAGAGTACAGAGTCCTACTCAGCTCAATGGTAGAAAAAGAGACAAGACCCAGACCCGGCTTTCAAGGAATTTCCAGTCTGGTGGGAGAATAAGTGCCTTAATAAGAGTGAGAAAAGGGAGAGGGCCATTAGGGACGAGGAGAAGTCTGGGAGAAATGGGAGCTGGGTGGCTGATCTCCCAGAAGACTTCATGGGAGAAGAAGCACCTGAATCTGGCCAAGAAAAAAGGGGGAGAACAAAACCAGAAAGTGTCATTCAGGAGAACTTAACACAGTTCCTGGCACATGGTTAGTGTTTAATAAACACTTGTTGACTTAATGACTTGAATGGAGGGGGGGAGGTGGAGTCCATTTCCAGGAAAGGGGCCAGCAGAAAGCAGAGGTGGTTCAGAGGTGGGAAAAGAACTCCCGGGAATGTCACAGTAGGAGGGACTTTAAAGACCATTGAGATAAACCTCTTCATCTTAATTTAATAATAATATTAACAATTAACATATATACATAAACTTTAAGGTTTGCCAGGTACATTACATATTAACTCATTTAATTCTACACAAATTCAATTACTATCCTCATTTTACAGATGAGGAAACTGACGCTGAGAAATGTTAAAGGATTTGCCCAGGTTCATTAAGTGTCTGAGGTCAAATTCAAAATCAGGTCTTCCTTATTCAAAGACCTACGGTTTATGCCTTCGTTCCTCCCTCTCTCCCACCCTCTCGTCTTCTTATATTTCCTTCCTCCTTTCCTTTCCTCCCTCCTTACCTCCTCACTTCCCTCCTTCCTTCCTTCCTTCCTTCCTTTCTTCCCTCTTTCTTTTCCCTCCTTCTTTTCTTCCTCTTTCTTTTCTTCCATCCTTCTTTTCTTCCATCCTTCTCTCCCTCCCTCCTTCCTTTCTTCTCCCCTTCCTTCCTTCCCTCCTTCCTTTCTTTCCTTCCTTCCTCCTTCCTTCTTTCCTTTCTCTTCCTGTGGGTGCTTTGCCCAAAGGAATATAAATTTTGATCTCTAAAACCTCAAAAGATATCTTTGAGTTCACCTGCTAGATTTCTTTCTTAAAGACCATGTCTTAAATCCAAATCCCTCAAGAGTTGTTGGCCAACTAAAGGTCCCAGGTCAAGCCCTACTTGGTCTTTGCTTGAGCCCAGATTACCTCAGAGTGAATGTAAATAGCAATTATTTCTGCTTTGACTGGAGACATTGAGGATCTTCCCCTCCTAGCAGGATGTTTTTGACTAGGTAAAAGAGGCTGTCCTCTCCCCCATTTCTTGCCTAGCCTTAATCACTGAATAGTTACTGCCTCTGTCAAACTGAGGCTTGTTAAAGACCATCTCCAGACATCCGGCTCTCTGTCTTACCACTGGGCCTAGATGGCTTTGGGAAAAAAGCAGGACTGGTGACTTTGCACAGTCCTCCCTCACTTAAATCTAATCTAATTGTATGTCCTGGTATCTCTGCCCCGAGGTCATGATCCTCTTGGAAAAGAAGGACAAACAACCCTCTATTCACTGGGCCATTTAGTGGCCTGGGTTATGAGGATGAGGAAACTGAGGTTAAAGGAGGATAAATAACTGGGTAGATAAATAAGAACAAAGACTTGAGAGCAATTCAATCATGCTTAAACAAGCGCTGAGGATGCAAAGCTCCAAGTCTAGTTTGATCACAAATCTTATTAGCCATCTAGTTTGGGGATGGGGAGAGCAAGTCACAGCATCCTTGACTCCCCCAGATTTTTCTGTATCTCATGATTTTTTGACCTTTCTCTGGGTTCCCTGTACTCCATGCTCCATCTCTCTAAGCCTTCACAGATGTTCTCCCTTATTGGGAATGGTCTTCCTTTTCATCTCTGCCTCCTAGGACTCTGAACTTTCTTTAAAGCAAGTTCAGTGGCCCCTCCTCCCTCAGACCTTTCCCTTTGGGGTTTCCCCTCTCCTTGTTACCATGCTTTCCTTCCTGAAATGATCCACTTCTCACGCTTTCTGTTTTGTATTGAATTCTCTATGTACCTGTTTCCCTATCCCCACTCATAGTGTGGGGCACAAACCGCCTTGTGTTTCATTTCTACCTAAGATACTGCTGTACACCCAATAGGTGCTTAATATAGATTTGTTGGCTTCCTGTTAAATATGTTCATTGACTCATTGAATCCATGGGCCCTCTGTACCCACTTTATGCAAAATATCTTAAGTGGTACAGTAGGAGGTATATTCCAATAATTAATGGGCTCAGATTGGGGAAGTAGAAAATAGGAAAAACAAGGTTTCCAAGATGCCAATTTCCAGAAAGGTTAGCCTCCATCATAAGAGCAAAAACTCCTAGGAAGGAATATGCTAGATGTGTCCATGGAAACATGGAGTATGACAGTCCGGCTTAGAGTGCATGTGGGGGAAAATGGAAGAGAAACCTGGAAAGAAAAAATGAACTTCAGGATCTCCAACTTGACTGGAAGTCTTCTTTGGGCAGGGACTGGGCCTCTAATCTTTGGCCTTCCCAAAGCACCAAACAGGACTGAGCTGGGAGAGACCTTAGAATATGGAACAGAGAATGTCACAGGAGGGACAGAGTGAGAGCTGGAAGGGAGCCAGAACAGGAACAGAAAAGATCCAAGATGGGAAGAACTTTAGAAAACAAAACGTTAAAGCTGAGAGTGACCTTAGAACGGAGGACAGAAAATATTAGAGCTCATCCGGCCCAAACCCCTCATTTGACAAAGGGGAAAAGCAAGGCTCAAAGAGGAAACATGCTTTCTCTTAGGTTATTGACCTAATTACTCTCTGATCAATATGCGAATACATTTACATAAATGTGTACAATAAATACCTATAGTAATAATATATGTGTCTAGTGACATAATAAATAAACATTTATTGAATATAGATTGATAGATAGATAGTTGGTCTTGGGTTAAGCACTGGGAATACATGTATAATATACATATATACATATAAATATATGTATATATATACATATAATAATATATGTATATAGTGATAGAGAGTATTCAATAAATATTTATTAAATATGTATATATACCTATAATAATATATGTGTATAATGGAAGAGAGAGAGTAGACAATAAACATTTATTAAATATACATATAGTTGTCTTGGGTTAAGCACTGGGGATATATGTATAATATACATTATATATATATACAAATATATGTATATATACATATAATAATATATGTATATAGTGATAGAGAGTATTCAATAAATATTTATTAAATATGTATATATACCTATAATAATATATGTGTATAATGGAAGAGAGAGTAGACAATAAACATTTATTAAATATATATATAGTTGTCTTGGGTTAAGCACTGGGGATATATGTATAATATACATTATATATATATATATACAAATATATGTATATATACATATAATAATATATGTATATAGTGATAGAGAATATTCAATAAATATTTATTAAATATGTATATATACCTATAATAATATATGTGTATAATGGAAGAGAGAGAGTAGACAATAAACATTTATTAAATATATATATAGTTGTCTTGGGTTAAGCACTGGGGATATATGTATAATATACATTATATATATACAAATATATGTATATATGCATGTAATAATATATGTATACAGTGATAGAGAATATTCAATAAATATTAAATATATATATAGTTGTCTTGGGTTAAGCACTGGGGATATATGTATGATATACATTATATATATACAAATATATGTATATATACATATAATAATATATGTATACAGTGATAGAGAGTATTCAATAAATATTTATTAAATATATATATACCTATAATAATATATGTGTATAATGAAAGAGAGAGTAGACAATAAACATTTATTAAATATATATATAGTTGTCTTGGGTTAAGCACTGGGGATATATGTATGATATACATTATATATATATACAAATATATGTATATATGCATGTAATAATATATGTATACAGTGATAGAGAGTATTCAATAAATATTTATTAAATATATATATACCTATAATAATATATGTGTATAATGAAAGAGAGAGTAGACAATAAACATTTATTAAATATATATATAGTTGTCTTGGGTTAAGCACTGGGGATATATGTATAATATACATTATATATATATACAAATATGTGTATATATGCATGTAATAATATATGTATACAGTGATAGAGAGTATTCAATAAATATTTATTAAATATATATATATATATAGTTGTCTTGGGTTAAGCACTGGGGATATATGTATGATATACATTATATATATATACAAATATATGTATATATGCATGTAATAATTTATGTATACAGTGATAGAGAATATTCAATAAATATTAAATATATATATAGTTGTCTTGGGTTAAGCACTGGGGATATATGTAAAATATACATTATATATATACAAATATATGTATATATGCATGTAATAATATATGTATATAGTGATAGAGAGTATTCAATAAATATTTATTAAATATATATATAGTTGTCTTGGGTTAAGCACTGGGGATATATGTATGATATACATTATATATATATACAAATATATGTATATATGCATGTAATAATATATGTATACAGTGATAGAGAGTATTCAATAAATATTTATTAAATATATATATATATAGTTGTCTTGGGTTAAGCACTGGGGATATATGTATGATATACATTATATATATATACAAATATATGTATATATGCATGTAATAATATATGTATACAGTGATAGAGAATATTCAATAAATATTAAATATATATATAGTTGTCTTGGGTTAAGCACTGGGGATATATGTAAAATATACATTATATATATATACAAATATATGTATATATGCATGTAATAATATATGTATATAGTGATAGAGAGTATTCAATAAATATTTATTAAATATATATATAGTTGTCTTGGGTTAAGCACTGGGGATATATGTATGATATACATTATATATATATACAAATATATGTATATATGCATGTAATAATATATGTATACAGTGATAGAGAGTATTCAATAAATATTTATTAAATATATATATATATAGTTGTCTTGGGTTAAGCACTGGGGATATATGTATGATATACATTATATATATATATATACAAATATATGTATATATGCATGTAATAATATATGTATACAGTGATAGAGAATATTCAATAAATATTAAATATATATATAGTTGTCTTGGGTTAAGCACTGGGGATATATGTAAAATATACATTATATATATACAAATATATGTATATATGCATGTAATAATATATGTATATAGTGATAGAGAGTATTCAATAAATATTTATTAAATATATATATACCTATAATAATATATGTGTATAATGAAAGAGAGAGTAGACAATAAACATTTATTAAATATATATATAGTTGTCTTGGGTTAAGCACTGGGGATATATGTATAATATACATTATATATATATACAAATATGTGTATATATACATATAATAATATATGTATACAGTGATAGAGAGTATTCAATAAATATTTATTAAATATATATATATACCTATAATAATATATGTGTATAATGAAAGAGAGAGTAGACAATAAACATTTATTAAATATATATATAGTTGTCTTGGGTTAAGCACTGGGGATATATGTATAATATACATTATATATATATACAAATATGTGTATATATGCATGTAATAATATATGTATACAGTGATAGAGAATATTCAATAAATATTTATTAAATATATATATATAGTTGTCTTGGGTTAAGCACTGGGGATATATGTATGATATACATTATATATATATATACAAATATATGTATATATGCATGTAATAATATATGTATACAGTGATAGAGAGTATTCAATAAATATTTATTAAATATATATATATAGTTGTCTTGGGTTAAGCACTGGGGATATATGTATGATATAAATTATATATATATACAAATATATGTATATATGCATGTAATAATATATGTATACAGTGATAGAGAATATTCAATAAATATTAAATATATATAGTTGTCTTGGGTTAAGCACTGGGGATATATGTAAAATATACATTATATATATACAAATATATGTATATATGCATGTAATAATATATGTATATAGTGATAGAGAGTATTCAATAAATATTTATTAAATATATATATACCTATAATAATATATGTGTATAATGAAAGAGAGAGTAGACAATAAACATTTATTAAATATATATATAGTTGTCTTGGGTTAAGCACTGGGGATATATGTATAATATACATTATATATATACAAATATATGTATATATACATATAATATATATGTATATAGTGATAGAGAATATTCAGTAAATATTTATTAAATATATATATAGTTGTCTTGGGTTAAGCACTGGGGATATATGTATGATATACATTATATATATATACAAATATATGTGTATATATACATATAATAATATATGTATATAGTGATAGAGAATATTCAATAAATATTTATTAAATATGTATATATACCTATAATAATATATGTGTATAATGGAAGAGAGAGAGTAGACAATAAACATTTATTAAATATACATATAGTTGTCTTGGGTTAAGCACTGGGGATATATGTGTACTATATATATACATGGATATATATGGACATAGCTTTATACACTTATTTATATACACGTGGCTGTATATACCTGTGTATATATTGGAGATATACATATTTCCTATCTGGAGATGGCATCTTCACTTGAACCAAAGTGGCACTTTCCCTTTTCCGTGTAGGAGTTGTATGAGGGAGCACTGCTTCGGGAGCTCTACCCTAGCAACGCCAAATTTCTCCGACTGATAATTTTGATAATCACAGGAACTGACTAGAATGGGTAAAGAGAGGTGTGGGAACAGAAACACGGGAAGTGAGCGTGTCTAGGTTTGCATCCAAACTGCCAAGATGGGGCTGTCTCTGTGGAGAGGAAATGACACGAAAATTTGACTCTGCACAAAATGAGATGAAAACTCTCCTTTAAGCGCACTGTCCCAGAGCCAGAGTCCCCATTATGATTGGGAGGGGGATTAGAAGGATGAGGATGATGGCCAGAGAGCAGGTAACAGAGTCTGGAAATATCTGGGAAGTAATCTTGGAGGGGGCAACTCCTTTCTTGAAGGAAAAGGGAACTTTCCTTATACAAAATGTTGCAGAAATGCCTGAATCCCAGAGAGGTGATCACTTTGCCCAGAACCGTACAGCTGGTGGGACTTTAGCCCCGGTTTACCTTACTCCTGGGCAGTGTTCTTCACTATGTGAGAGCTTTACTACAGACCATGTGCTATAAGGGATCAGATAATGATCTCAGGGGGTCTACAGGAAAGATTTCCACACTCAAAATGGCCCCCTGGAAGACTGGAAGGATATGGACCATGAGGTGGCCAAAGTGAGGGAGACCCAGTGAGCTTCAGGTGGCACTGGTGGAGGGGGTCAGCATGAATGGGGCCCCAGATCTATTGAAGTAATTAAACTATTCCAGTGTCTCACAGCTCTCCTGGGAGCTCCATGAAAAAGTCCTCTTGGAGATGTTCTGGTGTTTTTCAGGGTCCCTCTGACCCAAATCAGGCACAGAACCGTGGCAGCTCTAGGGACAGAGAAGGGACTTGCTTCAGTGCTTCAGGGCTGAGAGCTCTGAGGGCAGAGCACAGAAAAGGGGCAGACTGGGGGTGACATTGAATCTTCCTGGCCCTTTCTTGCTTGGCGTCTCCTCCATTTATTCCCTCCCCCATCCTTTCCATCCCTTAGAATTCCGATGCAGTAAAAATCTCTCCGAAGAAGAGGAAACAAGGAACAGGGAGTTTCAGATACTTTATGGTTGTCAAGGCAACACTAATCTTTTTAGTCTTCCTTGGAGATTAGGCTTCTTAGGAGAGTTGGTGGCGTGGGTAACAGATCAAGAGGAAGCAGCCTCTCCCGCATGAGCTCCCTCACGCTGTCATTAGGTGTGTGGAGGACCACTTGTCAGGGATGGGGTGAGGGAAGCCTTCCTCAGCTTTGGATTGAGCTGGATGCCTCCGAGGTCCCTTCCCAAGGGGCGATTCTGCAATTCTGGGATTCAGTGCCTTCTTATTATTCTCCTCTCATAGTCTCAAACACATCCTCCAAAGGAAAACCAGTCTTGCAGACATCCCTAAGTGATACCCAGCCCCCTCTCCTGCCCCAGCCCAACCCTCTTAGACTTTTAGAGGTTCCCAATAACCCAGATTGTCAGGGATAAGGAAAATGAGAAAAAAATCACTTTGGGACTTACTAGAGAATGTCAGTATTTGAGAGATTGTCTTAGAGAGATTTCATAGTTTAGGAAATAGAAGAGTGAACTGGGAGTCATACCAGCTGGGTCTGATTCCTGCCACCAACACTAATTAGGAGTCTAACTATGAAGAAATCATTCCATCTCTCTGAATCTTGATTTCTTGATTCATAAGATGGTTGCAATGTCTATCTCCCCTAGTTCACAGGGTTGATGTGAAACTTAAATGACAAGGTCCATAAAGGACTTGCCAAACTTTCAAGTACTAAATAAATGTCTAGTAGTAGTAATGTAGTAGTAGAAATAGTAATAATTGTATAGTAGCAGTAATAGTAATAATGTAGTAGTAGGAGAAATAGTAATAATAGTATAGTAGCAGTAATAGTAATAATGTAGTAGTAGGAGAAATAGTAATAATAGTATAGTAACAGTAATAATAATAGTGTAGTAGTAGTAGTAATAGTAATAATAGTAAAGTAGCAGTAATAGTAGTAGTAGTAGTAATAGTGATAGTGATAGTAATAGTAGTAGTAGTAGTAGTGGTAGCAGTAGTCTTGGTCATAGCAATAGTAGTAGTAGTAGTAGTAGCAGCAGCAGCAGCAGCAGCAGCAGTAGTAGTAGTAGTAGTAGTAGTAGTAGTAGTAGTAGTAGTAGTAGTAGTAGTAGTTATATAGTAATAGTGATAGTAATAGTGGTAGTCTTGGTCGTAGCAGTAGTAGCCCCATATTCTCTCATGGTAGAGGAAGAAAAAAAAAATGAAACAGAGGGGGAAAGGGATTTACCTAAGGCTGCTACAAGGGTAGTGACAGAGACCAAATTGGGGACCCAGGAGTCCAAGGTTCATGATTCCTGATGTCAGTTTTCTTTCCACTTCACGATTTCTCCAACTGAGTAAGCAGAAGCCTGAATTGGGGAGACCTTGCAGAGAACATGGGACATCATAAGCCTTTAAACATCATTGAGTCAGTAGCTCATCATCTTCTTGCATCTCAGCCTCCTGCTACAGTAATGATCATTTCAGGGTTCATCCATCTAGGTCTCTGCTCCCAGGAACTTTTGGATGATCAGGTGCAGGGCAAAGCTCTTGCCCTCTGGCTGGCTGGATTGCTGCCCAGCTCCGCCCATGCCCAGTGCCCTGTCTCGGTGCCCTGTCTCACTCCCTCGCTTTCTCTGCACTGCAGGTTCAGCATTTCAGCTCTCACCCTCACAGACTTTGGCTCCTAAGAGGCTGCTAACAGTCAGGTGGGCTATTAAAGCCCAAGCAAACTTTCAAGGCAGAGTCAAGGGCCCTGTGGCTTAGGAAGAACGAGAGAGTGGCAGGTACAAGAGTGGATTTTGATGAAAGCCTGGGTCTATCCTTGGGTCTACTGCTGCTGATAGTGTGCAGAGAGCTGCTGGGTGAGTTCAGGGTCACTGCAAATCAGTGTCTGGGTTTAGAGGAATTTAGTTTATCTGCTTTTGAATTCTGGGGTTCCTAAACCATGGAAACAGCCGTAGTTGGTTTATCATCGGTGTGTAATTAGTTTTGGAGAGGTTTGAGAGATCATAGAGATTGAGGAGAATTTGGCTTTCTGGGCTAATCATTCCGGTTCTCCTCATTCTGAGATGACCATTCCTTGGTCTCCTTCCCAGTTCCCTTGATGACTTTCTTCCTTCTAACTCTAGATGGCTCTGTTATGGGCCATCTTCTCTCTTTTGGTTATTAAAGCAGCTCTTTGGAGTTGAACTTTCATCTTTATGGAAAGGATTTACAAATCCAAATATCTAGCCCCAGATTTAGTCCCACATCTACCACTGCCTGTGGAAAATATCTACTTAGATACCCCATGGACATTACACATTCAACACATCCAAGCTAGAACTTCTATCTTTTCCTTTAAACTCACTCTTCCTCCTAACGTTCCTCCTTCTATCAGACTCAACCATTCTTCCAATCACCCAGGTTCACACTCTTAGCATCATCCTTGACCTTCACTCCAAGCATCCAATTAGATGCCCCATCTAATTCTCCCTGCACGGCATCTCTGGTGTTAATCATAGTCTAGATGTTGATCAAATGATTCCTTTTCCCTTCTGAACAATTACAAAAACTTCTCTCTAGGTCTCCCTGCAACCGGCTGCTGCCTTTTGCAATAAAGAGAGCTGCCAAATTAATATTCCCAAAGTGCAAGTCTAAACACAGCATTGTCCTGACGAAGATACTTCAGGAACTCACCATTGTCATCAGAATAAAATATGGTCTGTTCCGCTTGGCATGGAACGTCATTCAGAAATCCCACGCACACTTTTCAGGCTGATTGTCCTTGATGCACTCCTAAAGGGAAAAAACCTGCCCTTCCTCTCCTCTCATTGACTCATTAGTATAAAAGAAATAATCAGCTGAGCCTGCCCTAATCTGCTCTAGCTCCGGTATACGCCCATGGAGTATGGAGTATTCCCAGAACTCAGTTGAGCCGTCCTAGCAACGTGAGGAAATGGGTGCTGCAGGATGTACACTTTGGGATGACAAAGCCATGCTCTTATTGGCCACTGAGCAGGAGGATGTTTCCACTTGATAGACTTTAAATGGAAGGAGAACTTTTAACCTTACTCTCATCTTCCTCTCTCTACCCATCTGCCAGGTGTGTGAGGGATGACCATATCTCTCTTTGGGATTTCCCATGAATTGGGGCAGGAAGAGGGACAATACCTCTACTTACCTCCTTTACTTTTACTACTTACTCTACTTTCACATGGCAGTTAGAAAAGATGATTCTTAAGTAGTTCTGCACCTGATGGAATCCTGGCTCTCTTATATATTGTCATTCTTTCCACAAATACATAGGTCTTTGAATATCAGTCATGAGAGCTTAAGGTTCCAAGAAAGGTTACTCTGGGAATTTGGGAATTATTGAGTTCCTCAGTTAGTACTGGAAGCATTCCCTGCAGCTGCTACAATTTTTCTCAAAAGCTATGATGGTGTTGTATTGGTCAACCACCATCTGGGGGAGGAGAGTAGGGGGAAGGAGGGGAAAAATTGTAACAAAAGGTTTGGCAATTGTCAGTGCTGTAAAATTACCCATGCATATATCTGGTATATAAAAAGCTATAATAATAATAATAATAATAATAATAATAATAAGAAGAAGAAGAAGAAGAAGAAGAAGAAGAAGAAGAAGAAGAAGAAGAAGAAGAAGAAGAAGAAGAAGAAGAAGAAGAAGAAGAAGAAGAAGAAGAAGAAGAAGAAGAAGAAGGAGGAGGAGGAGGAGGAGGAGGAAAAGGAGAAGAAGAAGGAGAAGAAGGAGAAGGAGAAGAAGGAGAAGAAGAAGGAGAAGAAGGAGAAGGAGAAGAAGGAAAAGAAGGAGAAGAAGAAGGAGGAGAAGAAGGAGAAGAAGAAGGAGAAGAAGAAGAAGAAGAAGAAGAAGAAGAAGAAGAAGAAGAAGAAGAAGAAGAAGAAGAAGAAGAAGAAGAAGAAGAAGAAGGAAGAAAGAAGGAAGAAGAAAGAAGAAGAAAGAAGAAAGAAGAAGAAAGCTATGATGGTGGATGAGAACAAACTCTAGCCTGGATTGTCAGTAGCCATGGACCTTTAGGGAATTGTTAGACAGTGCAGAGCTGAGGTGAAGGTGAAATAACTTTTCAACAAACTGCTAAATGTCCATGATTTAGTGTCCTAATTATCAATTTCCTGGAGTAGTATAATAGATATCATACATGAGCATTTCTTGTTTTTAATATAACAATTAGTGTTTTTAAATCCTTTGTGTTTTAAGTACCTCTTTTGTGGGGGGGAAATAGGCAGCTCCTCTATATATGATCCATTTTATACACTGAGTACTTCTTTTCTCTCTTTTACAAAAAATTCTAGATATAAATTTTACATGATTTTCCCCCTGTTAATCTAAATTGCTATTATAAAGTGTCAGACAAAGCCATTTTCTTTCTTACTCAAGGGCAGGCTCCTCAGAACCGAGCCAAGATTTGTGTCTGAATCCAGAGCTGCGACATCTTCAAGGGAGAACACTTCGGCTCCCAAGGCTGGCCCCGGTGGTTGTCATATCAACCTCAGCAGTCTAGCTGCCAGTCTTATTAAGTATATGAACCCACTCACTCCAAATTTATCGGCATTCTCTGAATTGCCCAAATGAATAATCTTTCCTCAGTCTTCATCCTTCCTGACTTCTTGAAGACCTGAAGCCTTAAATATTGACTAAACCCTTCTCCTGGCATCCCAGGAGAGCACCATCCTCACTGTTCCTTCTCCTGGATCTTCCTACCTCCTGATCATTCCTTCTCAATAACTTTTACTAGCTAATCATTTAAGGCAGCATGTGACAAGTGAATAAGTGGGCCAGGGCTCACAGTGAGAAAAGATTTAAATCACAGTCCTGCCCTTGGACTCCCCTGGAGGCATGTCACTTAATGTCTCTGTGCCCAAATTTCCTGATTTGCCCTAAGAGAATACCAGCACCTACCTCACAGGGAGGAGAAAATCAAACAATATTTGCAAAGCATTCGGCAAACTTGAAAGTGTCTTTTAAAAGCCAGCTATTGGTATCATCTTTACCAGTCTTTAACCATGCTCTCCAAGGTTCTGTCCTGGTTCTCTTTACTTTCTCATTGACTTTTTCTGTTTCCGTGATTTAATTACCATCTCTCCATATAAAGGAGTCCCAAATGAACATGTCCAGCCCCAGCATCCTGACCTCCAATCCTATCCCACTTACTGCCTATTGGAATTTTAATTTCTGCCTCTGAACTATTCTGGCCATGTGACCATGGCTGCCTCCCGGACATCCCACAGGCATCGCAAACTCAACATATCCAAAATAGAACTCATTATCTTTCTTCTTCAACCTTTGCTTTAGTTCAGCTTCCTCATTACTCTTGAGGGAACCTAACTGTTCTTTCCATCTCCCGAGTTTCTAACCTCAATGTCATTCACTCCACATATTTAACCATTTGCCAAATCTGTTTTATTTCCATCTCCCTAATATGGCTCATACCTCTTCCCTTTGCCTTTATTCACAGTCACCTGCCCTCCACGCCCATTCAGACCCTCCTCACATCTCCCCTGATACATGGTAATTGGTCTTCCTCTCTCAAGTTTCTCCTGGTCCCAATCCACTGATTCTTCTCTTCCCAATCCACTGATATTCCTGAGCAACAGAATTCATCTTTCTTCACTTCATGTCTCACCATGTCCAGCTCCCCCTATTCAATTATGAGGTCAGAAATCCAGAAGCTGAAGAGAATTCCTAGGGCTCCATGTATATAAACACGCCTCCTGAGCTCTTGAATGTCATGTCTACGGTTCTGAAGCACTGGCAGGTCCAACCAGGTGGTAAAGACTTTGGGGACAGACAAAAAGTTAGGCTGTCATTTGAGGAGCGCTTTCTTGAAATATAGAAAGGGGACCTCCAAAAGCCAGTATGTTAGAAAACGATGCTTTGGGTAGACCGTGAAATGTTATGAGATGATCAAGTTAGCCATAAAGGGGTGGCTGTCTTTACCAGTGGAGGGAATATGCATGCTGAAGGTACTCAGTGGATAACAGTGCGTGAAGGCAAACTGTGTGTGCCTGAGAAGTCAGGGGGCTGGACGAGAGCCAGGGAAGCCATCAGATTACTTTCAAGTAATTCTCGTGGCCCCTGATGCTATGATTTGCCAAGTCCCATTTATAGTCGGCCCGACGTGGTCCTTCACTCAGCGTTCTGCTGTTTGGGAGGGAACACGACAGGAGAATCAGCAGGACTGGGAGTCCTTGGGTAACCAAGATGTAGCGACATGCTCCTGGTTGAGTTTAGCATAGAATGGGAGCACGCCCAAGCTAGAACTGGATTTAAGTGATGGAACCCAAGGGATCGAAGGCTCTAAAGCAGAAGAGAGATGAGATTTCTTCTGCTTGATCTCAGAGGGTAGAACCAGAGCAGGTACAATGCACATAAAGGACAAGGGAGGTTGGAGGTCAGGGAAACATTTCTCACCAAGGAGAGCTGGCCCAAAGTGGGATGGCCTGCCCTTGTCTGTAACAGGGTCTCCACAGAGCAGTATGGAGATGGGTGCTGAACAGGGAGTCAGAAAGAACTGAATGCAAAGCCGTGTGATCTCAGACAAAGCTATTCCCCTCTCTTGACCTCTGCCTTCTCATCTGTAAATAGGAATCATTGTACTTTTCCGGTACTTCTAAAAATCATATGATGTAATGTATGTAAAGTGTTTTATAAAACCTAAAGACCTATAAATAATTGT
The DNA here is from genome assembly GCF_048593235.1 of Sminthopsis crassicaudata. Lineage (NCBI taxonomy): Eukaryota > Metazoa > Chordata > Mammalia > Dasyuromorphia > Dasyuridae > Sminthopsis > Sminthopsis crassicaudata. Next base: position 5,846,658 of record NC_133618.1, on the reverse strand, counting down.
AAACTGTTGTTATTATACTTGAAGGGCAATCCTTGAGCAGGTACCAGACTGAGGAACGTTGTGAGGATGCCCTGTTCTGCTGGGAGTTAAGCCCACTGACCAAAGTGCTCCGTGGCTGCTCCAAGATTCTGAATTACTAAATGCTGGCAATCCCTAGGGTTAATTTCATCCGCTACCATGGACAGCTCTACATTAAGACAACATTTGGCAAACCTTCATCTGCTATCTAAACGCTAGCTCTTATGAAATACCCTCTTGGAGCAGAAAGTCTTCCAAGGCTAATTAGCATCTAGCTAAACTGCCGCAGATTGCTTTCCTACTGAATCCCTTCAAAAGGCACAACACAAAATGAGGGGAAATTTGGTTAAGAGTTACATTTGCTTCTCCCTTGTTTAAGTGCGATAATAGAAGAGAATCAGTGGCTGAGGCTTGTTCCCCACTTCGGTGGTCGGCTTTAATGAGCAGATTCAATTCAACAAACATTGATAAAGTACCTGCCTAGTATTAACCTCTGAGTTACCCAAATTCTCAGGCGGATCTTCTGAATTTGTACTTTTTCTCCAGGGGTACAGATCACCGTGCATCCACCCTTGCCTATCCTCTGGGAATCTTGGGATGTCTTTCCATAAGTTCACTACAAGGCATCCATCCAACATCCCGGAGTCCTTACTCTCTTTCTCTGAAGAACATATTTATGCCAGTAAAGCACACAAGTTGTTTCCCTGTGATCTCCCATGTAGGCCGTATGAACAAATTGTCTTTTAAGCCTTCATTTCCTCAAGGATTAATTTTATGTCTTTTTCAAATTTGAATATACATACATACATATATATATATAAACATGTATGTATACACACATGCATACATATAAACAGATATATGCATACGTATATTAAGCACATATGTTCATATGTGCATGTATATGTTTATGTATAATATTGCATCCTGTTCACATTAACATATACCTTTCTCCATTTTAAGGGGCAAAACTCACAGTCAATTCATCAGAGACACACCACAAGCTATATTTTCTCCCCAACTCCAGACTTCAAATTCCCTTTGGATCATGCCCTATTTTATTTTCCTTTCCGTAGTCTCTGAGGAGGAGGTAGCCCACCTCCTTGTGTCCTTGATGTCATCTTCTCACATCTACTCTGGAAAACTACCTTTAAGTCACCTCTCTTTTTTTTTTTCAGCTCAACTCCTGCCAAAACAAAGCTTTGCGCAATTCCTGCCTCTCCTTTCTGATTTCTTATTCATTTCTCATTCTCTTGTACTCCCTTCCCACAAGTAGAGAGAAATCATTCCTTCTAAGCTCACAACAATTCCTTTACGCCATACTCTTTGATGTCTCCCCACGTCTCATCCTTCTTGATTTCTCTTGTAGCCTTTGACACAGTTCGCCGTCCCCTTCTTCCAAGTTTATTCTCCTCCCTGGATTTTCTTTGCCACTCTTCTGTCATGGTTCCCTTTCTGTTGAACCGATCCTTCTTGGCTCCCTTTGCGTGTTCATCAGCACTGACATCTCACTAACTGTAGATGTAGCCCAGATATCTGCCTTGGTCTCCCAGCTCTTCTCTCCCTATACTATCTCTGAGAGAACTCATCAGCGTCTACACGGGCAACTCTCAGCTCTTATAAAAAGTCTCCAAAGTCCCATATTCCATACTTAAATCTCTCCTGAGTCTTAGTCAGACATTCTCAGCTTTCTGCTTATTGTCTCCACGTGAATGGCCATATACATCTCAAACTCAACATGACCAAAATGGAATATTCCTCCTCCTTAAGCCCACTCCCTTTTTCACTTTTTTTCCTTTCAGCCGAGGATGCTGTCATCCTTCCAGTCGCTCAGGTTTCCAATCTTGGAGTCATTTTCACCCTCATTTATGGCTCATATTCAATCACTTGCCAGATCTTGTCAACTCCAATTAAGCAATAAGCCTTGATGGTCAGGCAGCAGTGAAGGGAGGGCTTGGCTTGGAGTCAGGAGGACTCGGCCTCCTGCATTCAAATCTGGCCTCAGACACTTTGGAGCTCCATGACCCTGGGCAGTCACTTAACCTGCTTGCTTCAGTTTCCTCAGCTGTAAAAAGGACTGGAGAAGGAAATGGCAAGCCACTTTAGCATCTTTGCCAAGAAAACCCTAAATGGGGTCACAGAGTCAGATGTGGCAGAAACGACTGAACCACAAATACTGTGCCAGGGACGCTGCCAGGTCTTGAAGACATAAAGCAGAAGTGAAACAGGGTCTAGCCTCAAGGAGCTTATTTATATTGTTTTATTGGAAAAACTCTTTCTATGTCTAAGTACACACACAGTCACTGATGAATGACCTTTCAGATTGGCTTCTTTTGCTCTATATGATCGTATATGTTCCTAATAGTTTATGTGATGTCTCGTGCCTTATAGTATGGCCTTTTTTGTATCCCTGGAGATTAGTACAGTTTCTGGTACACAGTAAGCTAGTGCTTTCTGACTGAGTAACTACTATATCCATATCCAAGAGGAGTTATTGGAAAAATGGATAGAATTGGCCAAGATGACTTGGGCTAAAGTTCCCCCTGTGGTCCACCCTGGATTCCAGTTCAGGGCCAGTCACTTCTGGACATTCTAGGCCACTCTCTAACACTTCTAAAGAATGTGGTGACCTGCTTTGGTGCTTTCTCAGCCAATGAAACTGCAGCTCCCGCCCCCTATTCCTGGCTCATCTGGAGATTTGGACTGAATCTGTTAATTGGTTGGCTGAGGGAGCCCCTTCTTCTGCTCTGTCCATCCCAGGCAGTCACAGGCTCTCCCCTCTCCACAACATGCCAGAGCCCATTTCTAAGTCTGCTCAGGCTATGTCCCAAGGCCTTGACACTTTACCTAGAAAGGTCCCAAGGCCTTGACTCTTTAACTAGAAAGGTCCCAAGGCCTTGACATTTTATTTAGAAAGGTCCCAAGGTCTTGGCACTTTATCTAGAAAGGTCCCAAGGTCTTGCCATTTTATTTAGAAAGGTCCCAAGGCCTTGGCACTTTATCTAGAAAGGTCCCAAGGTCTTGCCATTTTATTTAGAAAGGTCCCAAGGCCTTGGCACTTTATCTAGAAAGGTCTTGCCATTTTATTTAGAAAGGTCCCAAGGCCTTGGCACTTTATCTAGAAAGGTCCCAAGGTCTTGCCATGACTTCCCTAAAGAAGGGAGCCCCGAGTCAGACTGATACAGATTTCTCATTGTCTTTCGTCCCTGGTGGCAGTGAGTGGCTCCCCACTACAGTGAAATTCTGTATCCCGGAGAGGGGGAGACCAAATACTGTCCATTCAGGTTGCAATGCTTCCCAACCCCTTTGCCCAATCGACTTCAGATAATTGTGTTTAGGGAACGCAAGACGGGCCGCCATAATCAATGACAGGACCTGATGTGAGCATTCTGCTTAAGCACGTTTCTCCCAGCCACGGCCGGCAGACCCTACATTAGGGATGCAGCTGCTGCCATCACTTGGGCCAGGAAAGACTTGGGCTTGGGTACCTCACCTCTGACCTCTGCTGTCCTGAACTTTGTATCTCCAGCACCAGCAAGCGTGCCCCCTGTCCTAGGAGGCTCTTGATGAAAAGCATTTACTTTATATCGGATTAAATATCACAGGGCAAGAGGATGGCAGAGCTAGAACAGAAAGCCATGACAGCAAAGGGCAAGTTGTTTTCCCTATTATAAACAGCCAAGCCTCCTAATGGAGATGATATTTAAACCGAAGAGCCCTGGGGAGATGCCCCGTCCTGTCCCACCTCCCACCACCGAGTTCCCTCCTTTAAAATGTCACCAAAATGAAAGGCATCCCTGCCTCCTCCTGCCCTGCTGCAGTCGGCTGCCCTGGCAAGCCGAGGGATGCTACAGCAACATTATGTAACCGTCTTGCTTCTGATGCAAAAATGCACCGTCATGCAAACAGGATCTGGGGGGGAGCTGGGCTACTGAGAAACCAAAACCTAAAAAAAAGAAGAAAAAAACTCCATTTCTTATTAACCAAAAGAAAAGGTACTTAGAGCTTCCAGAAAACTCGCCTCAGATGAGATTCAACATTCTTTGAGTGACAAATGAAAAACTCAGCTCGGCTGCTGAGAGGCGGGATGGTCAGTGAGGTAAGATAGAGAGAATAAAAATGAAAAGCTTTAAAATTCCAGAGATGAAAAGGCCCTGAATAATTTTAAGAAGGAATTTTAGCCCTGAAGATGTATTTAAACACATGAGAAAATGGTACATATTTACATATGCTGGAAAAGAAATAAATGTAATATTGAGGGTTTTTTTTTAATTAGATGGCAATCATCTAGTTAATACTGTGGAAATTAGTTTATACTGGGGAAACTGAGGCCCAGATAGAAAATGGGACCTTGCTATGGTCCCAAAGGGAGGATGATAACCCAGACTCCAAGATCCTAGTTCATAGATATCGGTCTCCAATGTGTAAATAGAAGAGAAATCATTTTAAAGCATTTCTTTCTCTTGTTCCACCCCTTTTCTTCATCACTGAGTTAAAGAGAAGGTGAATCCCTGCCACTCCTTTACAGAATACACAATGAATAACCCAGGACTTCAAATTAAACTGGAAAAGAGAAGCAAGCCTGGGGAGGCTCCACAGAGGATATCAAGGGAACAAAGGCAGACGTGTGACCAGGCCCAGGACGAAGTCAGCCTTGCCTCTCAGCCCTTCCCTCAACCTCCATCTACATGGGGAAATGGAAGGTGTTTGGGGAAATGGGCAGCGTGCAGAGCTCCAGAATTCTGGACATTTATGGGAGCACAGCAGCAAAGGCAAGAGCTTCCACTTGGAAGAGAGTTCACTGTAAGTTGTAGCAGACTTAACATGAAAAAAACTTGCTCCTTCAACTCCTACACTTGTTGGCAAAAACCTCTCCAAATAAATGATTGAACAGTGAATCAGCATCCATCCCAAAGAGATGAAAAAAGGAGGAAACCCCCACATAAAATATAGGCAGGGAACTGAAATTATTTCAATGATGCTCTTTGCTGGAACTGAAATTATTTTAACGATGCTCTTTGCTGTTGGCCGGAAAATGGCGAGAGCCTGTGGCCCCCAAACCTTGGTCCATATCGGGCTGGTGTGACCGTGCTAAATGTGGTTTCCCAACTTTCCCTTTTTCATCAGGAAAAGTCACATCAGGACAGTGACTGCTAAGGAAGCACGGTGCTTTCTGTCCTCCCTAGGACTAGAATCACATTTTGGGTTTTGTTTGTTCTTTTAAGCATTATAATTAGTTGCAGAGGATGAGAGAAATAGGATTTGAATCCTTGTACTTCCATCTCTTCAAGGGCAGCTAGTAAAGATGCTATGATCAACCAATCCACAAACTTTTATTAAGCACCTAGTGTGTGCCAGAGACTGTACTAGGAGCTGAGGATAGACCTCCTTGATGTCAAGGAGCTTATTTTCCATAGAGAAAGACAAGATGCACACAAGGAAGTGGATGTAGAATAAATACAAACTAGATGGAAGGTGTTTTGGGGGGGAGGCACTCCCAGCTCGAGGCTCACAATTGGTCATGTGTGAAGCAGCCTCTGACCTTGGTAAGCTAGGTCTTCTCAGGACAGGGGTGAGGAAGTCATGTGGCCCAAATATGGGGTGTTTCCTATGCAAAAAGCCCAAAGATGTCATCTAAGAGGGAACCGGAGGGCTGGTTCACATGGACCAAAAAGGGCCTGAAGGCTGGCAATGTCTAATAAGGCTGCAAAGGCAGACTGGAGACAAATGAGAAGGGTCTTCTATATCAGACAGAGGAGTAAGCATTAATCTTAGAGGCAACAAGGCAGAGCCACATCCGTTTATCAATCAAGACAGTGACATGGCCAGTGAAAAACATGACTCTGACATCTGTGTGGAAGATGGATTGGAGTGGGGATAGACTTAAGGCGAAAAGTAATTAGGAGGCTATGTAGAGACATGGTGGATAGCAAAGAGATCTCAAAGCCGGGAAGAACCAGATCTAAGGACCATCTCTAACACATTCTAGATGGATAACTTTGGCCAAGTCACTTAACTCCTTCCCCTAAGCAATGCTCTAAGGTTGCAGAGAAGGTGCTGACATAGGTCATAGAAAGAGAGGAAAGGAAAGGGAAGAAGCATTTATTAAGTGCCTACTATGTTCCAGGCACTGTGGTCAGTGATTGACAAATATCATCTCATTTTGGAGGGGAATTTCTTCATCCAGAGACAGCCTGGTCTGGAAGCAGCCGGAGGAAATGATCAGGCTGCATTTTCCTGATGGCAGGGAGAGGACGGTATTGCTGAATGGTAAGTGATTCAGGGAGTTGAAAGATGGTTCTTGGGTGCCCAATCCTAAAGGATGCCCACTCCACAGTGATGAAACAATAGGTCTGATCCCCATCTCTTTGTAACGGTCCAAGAGAGAGATGATGAGGGGTTTAACAACCACCATCTCCCAGTCCCAGCTGCCTGCCTTCTTCTTTCAGATGGAAGGTTACCTTCCATCTACTCAACACTTAGCTTCTAAGCTTTTCACACAGCATCTCCCATTAGAAGTCAAGCTCCTTGAGGGTGGGGATTGTTGTCTCCTTCCTTGGTATCTCCAGTATTTACAACAATACATAGTAGGGGCTTAACAAATGCTTCACTGAAAGAATGAACCATGGTCCCAGCTGTGTGAAGAGAAAGAATTGGAGGGATGGCAAGGATGCTGAAGCTGGGTGGCTTTGGGACGAATGGTGGGACTTGTGTTTGGGGCACCTTGAATTGGGAGATGTCTGGAGGATATCTAGCCTAAGGGAAGGTGGACAGTCGGTAAAGCAGGACGGCAGCTCAGGTGGAAGGTTCAGGCTGGACAAAGAGAGCTGGGAGTTTCTGCAGAGATGGTCAGGAAACCTTGAGTCTACTGAGGTCCTCGAGAGAGGAATCATAGAGGGTGAAGAGTATCATGAAACGTTCCTCCTCGTGGCCAGAAGCAATGTCTGGAGCCCATCCCACAAACCTATTACAGTCGATAAGTCTGAGTTATTGTTGCCTGTGAGACGGAGCTCCTTGAGACTGCAAACTTCTTAAGGAGAAGGAGATGGGAAACTAGGGCCCTTTGGTACTCTGAGCCAGGGAATAAATGTTCTCCCGAGAGACTAGGAGGAAAGAGAGTGATGGGACCTGCCCTTCTCTCAATATCATATGTTGATATTCTCTTTCCATGAGAAGAGAAGATGTGAAGAAACAAGATACAGCATAAATGTGTGTGAGTGTGTGTGTGTGTGTGTGTGTGTGTGTGTGTGTGTGTGTGTGTGTGTTGAGACTGCAGTAGCAGCTGAGGGGATCAGGAAAGCTCCTCTTGCAGAAGGTGGGATGGCAGCTGAGTCTCAATACAAACCAAAGAAGCCCAGAGGCAGAGGGGAAGAGGAAAAGTATAGATTTAAACCTGGCAGATTACAGGCTTTCCAATCCAAGCCTCAAAAATGTAAAGTCCACTACTTAACACTTCCTAACTGTGTGACCCTGGCCAAGTCACTTAATCCCAATTGCCTCAGGAAAAAAAAGATATAGATGATAGATAGATAGATAAAGTCCATGAGGACAGGGAATGTTTGTTTTGGGGTTTTCCACTCCTAGTGCCTGGAATATGGTTGGCACTTTAAAACTGCTCGTCAAGTGAATACACGACAGCTTGCAGGAAGGACTGTTCATGAAAAGCAAGTAGATGTGACTTGGCTTCTGACTGGCAGACACATCCTATATTTCCCAGGATTCCCTGAAGTTTCCCAGGACCTCAGGCCTCTGAGAACCTCACAGGATTCCAGGATTACCTAAAAGCTCCTTCACAAAACTTCCCAGTGGTCTGCCAAGCAACCCTCCCGGCTCCCAGAGCAGGACTCTGCCTCTGAATTCAAGACCTCTGGGGCCATTTTCCCTTAGTCCAGGTCGGAGGCTCGACTCTGACTCCAGAGACAGACGGCATTCCATGGGAGCTCTGCTCCTCAGTGAGCATCCGTCTGCTCAGGACACAGAGCCTGCCTTTCTTTCCTGGACCCATCTGCCAAATAGAATTGCTCATTACCCCAAAGTTAGCCAAAATCTGTTTGTAATCAACAAATTACAGGAGAAGCGGATAAATATTTTAGGAATCAGGGTGTAAATACTTCCTGCTTTCTGCCACAGAACCAGGGATATTTACCCAGAGTAGTAGAATCTGAAACCCACTGGCCTCACATTTTCTGGACACATAGAGTAAGCATGGGACCCAGAACCCACCTCGGGAGGGACCTTTCCAGAGACAGCCTGGTCTGGAAGCAGCGGGAGGAAATGATCAGGCTGCATTTTCCTGATGGCAGGGAGAGGACAGTATAGCTGAATGGTAAGTTATTCAGGGAGTTAAAAGATGGTTCTGGGGTGCCCAATCCTAACTTGGATTGGAAAGCAAAGGAAAACTGGGAGAAAAGGGCATCAGGCAGGGCCCAAGACTCCCAAACCAGCAAGAAAATGAGGTAGCCAATCATCACAAGCCAGAGACAACAGGAACTCAATAATCCAGGGTCAAATGCTAATGATTTATATGACTTATGGCTTTTCACAAGGTTCTCCTAAACTGAGCCCATTGGAAAGTACAATGACAGACATTTCCATAACCCTCCACATTTGCAAAGTGTGTTATAGTTATTCTCACTTTTAATCCCATAACTACACAGAAGGGCAGGCCATTAACCTCGTTGCAGATGAGGAAACTAAAATTGAAAGATGAAGAAACTAAAATTGAAAGATGTGACAACCAGCTTTAGAGACTCACAAGTATACGAGATCGCATGGGAATCAGGTCTTCCCAACTTCAAAGCCAGCCCTCTCTCCCAAGATCACATCAAGCAAAGTTCTCAATTCTGCGTAGCCCTCACTCTTTCCTCAGGCTACCCAACAAAGCCCCCCAGGCACAAGGAGGAGATGCACAGGAGGCAGGTGCAGGATGGGGAGCCACCTCAGAATCAGAGAGACCAACTTGTTTCCAGCTGCATGCTACCCATCCCTTGCTCTACTGTGAACAGGGTCACAGATGCTTTGAGAAGCTGATCTGAAAACCCACTAGAATGACTTTCCAGATCAAATCCTGCCTCGGTTGCCTGGGGGCAGTTCATGGCCTGAGACCACCTTTGAGTAGAAGCAGTATGAATTCACAAAGGCCATGGACAGCCATCTTACCTGCAGCTTGAATAAGCAAGTTCAATCACTGTTTCAGGAACAATGTCTCTTCTCTGCCCTGGGCTGATTACTAGGGGAGATACAGAGAGGAAAGGGTACAGTTCCTGCCCTCAGGGAGCTCTCAGGTAGGCAGGAAGAGGATACACACACACAAACACACTTATACACAACCTCATACACACACACACACACACACACACACACATATATATATAACTATGTGTGTGGCTATATGTGTGTGTAAGTATATATATATGTGTGTGTGTGTGTGTGTGTGTGTGTGTATGTGTATACTTACACACACATATAGCCACACATATACTTTAAATACAGCAGTAAATAGGAAGAACCAAATGAGTCTTAAAGAAGTCCTGAAGGAAAGAGAATTAGTATAATAGAGTCAGGTGGAGAGAAAGAAAATCTTAAATCCTTTCATTTAAAATTCAATTTTTGTTCCAGAGAAGAGAGTATAACACAGGAAGCCTGGGAAGATTTATTTCCATTTACAAGTCAAAGGCTGGCAAATATTTTTCGTCTCTGGTAATGAGTAATTGGCATGGGTACCAGGACTTGAGAGTAATTCTGTTCCTTGTGACAGACATTTATTTCACTGCTGAATTCACTTCTTAATAGTGAATTCTTATTCTTAAGAAATAACATCTCCTATTTTCCTCTTGGATTAGATTGCCAATTTTCCCTCTTCTCCACAACCCCATCACACACACACACACACACACACACACACACACACACACACACACACACACACTTGTTTTCAGAGATTCATGTGTATTCATTGTCATTTCCAGGTTTAATTTATTGTTGTTCTTAAGCTAAAGTTAAGAGCTTTAAGACAAATGACCAACATCTCATCCTCTCTCACTTGGGCTTTCTACACAGATTTGTTCATTCATTTAGTAAAGAATCCAAAGGGGACAGTCAAGCACTTCCTTCATGTTTAAAGACTGCTTGGGATTCTCAAAAGTGGGACCTAGATGGAGCTCCAGCAAGTACTCTACTCCCAGATACCATCAAGGAACGTGACCTTGGATTAATTGTTCCCATGGGTCAAGATTTCAGTCAATTAACACATATTTATCATCTGTTCCACACCAGGCACTGTACTAAGCTCTAGGGGTACAAAGAAAAATAAAATTTGTCACTGTGAGGATCTCACCTTCTAATGGGATGTTCCACTGTCCTTCAAATCTGATTCAGTTTCAGCACCCTGGCCAGGGACTGTGGGAAAACTAGGAGTACAGTACTAAGGAACAAACTATATAGCCAATATTATGGAGCAACTATGGTGGGTCTCAAAGAGGAGGAAAAACAGGACTTTCTACTTAGAGCAACAGATTGAAATTGTGGGGCCTTGTGGGATTTTCCGATATTGTTGGAGAATCGCTCCAGAGCTGCTGAACCTCTGAGGTTCAGAAAGGTACTCCAAGATGGGAAACACGTCTCTGCCCATTCAGTTCCTTCCTTCTTTCAGGTGCTACTGTTTCCTTAAAGATCTGACTTTGTCCCCCCCCCCAAACCTAATTCAGTAAATGAAGCTTCAACTGCTCCCTCTGCCCTCTACGACCAAACAGAACATCCTGCATTTGTCTCTTCCCAACTTACCCAGCCTTTCTATTCAGCTTACTCTCTACCTCCCTCCATACACTCTATGATTCAGCCTCATCAGCCTCCTTCCCCTCTTCAATTTTTGCCTTTCTTTGCATCCTTGGCCCTTAGCACAGGGCTTGACTCAGATCATACCTTCAAATTATTCATTGCCTGACTGACTGAGCAACGGACTGATTCCAAGAAAAGGGTGGTCTACTGAAGAAGGAACACCTTTAGAAAAGAACACTGTTGAGTCCAAAGATCAAAGGCAGACAGTTCAGGGGGGAAAGCCCTCATCCAGAATACTATACATTCTAGTATACACATTGGCCATCAGGCAACATCAGCTCCTCATTTGTCTAATGTTCTGCCGACATGACAATCCCATACTTGCTAGCTAGGTGACCCTGGGCATGACCCCCCCAGTTTTGTCATCCATAAAAGAAAGAGATTAGAATTAGATTAGAAAGTCCTGGGAGCACCTTTCTGTTAAAATCCTCTAATCCAAAAAAAGGATCCATGTGAAATCATTTTTTAAAATTAAGGGATGGATAACTAAGTCTCTGACTACTTTTCTTTTCTTTCTTTTTTTTTTTTTTGTTTGACGACCAACGGCGAAAGGATGGCAGGGAAATAGTGCTATTTCCACCTTACTTGCTGCCAGATCTTTTGAATGGAATGGGAAGAAGCATCTGCCACTCACTTGGGGCAACTTCACCGAGGGCCGAAGTAAAAGAACTGGACACACTCAAGAATTGGAAAGCTCTTGGGATGGTGTCTGGCCCATAGTAATTAATGAATAAATATGTGTTTCCTTCCTTAGCTCCTTATTCCCAGAAAGCCTCAAGATCTTAGAAAAGTTAGATGAGGACCTCAGAAAAGGTACTTTGAAATGTCAATGTAGTATGATAGAATGCAAAGTGTTTCAGCAGCATCAAATCTTAGAAAGACTCACAGAATGAGCAAGCATGGATATGTTTAGATAAGCATCATTGGCCTATGGAACCTTTCATCTCCCACCTCAATACCTTTGCTCAGGCTGTCCCTCACATCTGAAATATTTTTGCCCTCACTTGTCTTAGAAAATTACTATGTTCTTTCAGTGTACTAGTCAATTGCCAGCTCCCAAAATACCATTTTTGCTTACCTTCTCAAAGCGACTAGTGTCTTCCTCTGCCTCCCCAAAAGCCTTATAGCTATTTTGTATTTATTATACTTTATATTTTCAACCAGTAGAATATAAGCCCTCAAGCTACTTTTTCTCTCTCTGTATCCATAGGGCCTAGCATATAGCAATCAGCTAGCATTTATTAAATACCTATTGTGTGACAGTGATAGATAAACACTGGGGGAGGGGGGAAACAAAAGAGAAGAACTGAAACTGTCCCTGCCTTCAAGGAGCTTATATTCTACTGGGGAGATATGTTTGCAGATATATGTATGTATGTACAAGTTGGTAAAAAGTTATTTGGAGGAGGAGGGAAGAAAGTTTCATGGTCCATTGTTGTTGTTCATCCTTCATTCTCAAATAGGCCCATGATAGCAGAAAGGGGATGCCATGTGAATTGGATTGAAGTGAGGAAGGGCTGAGCAAGGTCCCCGGCCTCACCTTCCCCTTCAGATCCAACTGGGTCCAATGGCCAGATATAGATCAGGATCTCAGGAGAATGAAGTGTTATCAAAGACCAGTTGAAAAAAGCACATAGACATCTCTTAATCTGTCTCTCTCTTACCTATCATTTTTCTTACATGACTGGTTCCACATCCTGTATCTTTTCCATCTTTTTTTCCATAAAAAGTCATTATTGGAAAACACAGTGAGAAGCAAAATAAACTAAGAAAAATAGCATTTTCTGGACTTTGAAGAGAAAATCATGATCAGAGCCAAACTTCCTTTTCTCATTCCCTGGCAGTCACCCCACACCTCACTATGCCAGCCCACGGTATCTGGCTGGAAATCTTTCATTTTCTCTGCTTTGGACATATGGGTCTGTTTATCCCAGCTCCTTTCCCTTCCCAATAGGAAGCATCATTTTTCATCCTTATAAAAGATAGAATGAGTCCTGCCTCCCACTGCAGCCCCAGGGCTGACAGCCAAGGACTCAGAGAGAGAGAGAGGGAAGCCACTCTGTGAGCCACTTTGATTCAAATTCCAAGGGGAAGAAATTGTCCTTTATTGTCTATTTGCCAAATCTGTCTATCCCTTGATTGCCCCCACACCTATTCCCACCTTTACCCCAGCCCAGATTTAGGCTTCCCTCTATGTTTTGACTGGGTGCTGCTATCTTTTTTGTCAGATGCTTTCTCCATCCTTCCAGCCCAAAGAAATCCTTAGACATCCTTTAAAGCCTCCATGCATTGGATTCTACCAGAAGGAGCCCCAATGTGCCTTGCTGGGAAGGGAAAATGGCCAGCAGCAAAAACAAAGGCAAGGAGAGTAATTGAGTTAAAAGCTTAGGGGAATACCTTGAGAGGGAGTTGGCTTTCCTCAATGGAGGTCTTCAAATAGAGTCTGAATGACTCTTCAGAAACAGGAATTCCTCTGAGATGGGGCTTGGACCAGATTGTCTCTGTATCTCTTCCAACTCAAATTCTGTAGCTCTGTGGTTCTGATTCTCAGACCAATTCAGAGATGATTGATGGGAGGAGTCTATGATAGAGAAAACAACAAGCTACTTGCTCTTGACAACATTCTATCTTCAGATGACTGAGCTTTATTGTCCAGGAAGTTCCCCATCCTGGGAATAAGCTCTTTCCTCATCTCCCTCCTTTTGTATAAAATGAAGCTGCCATCTAGATTTAGTTCAAGTGCTATAAGATTCATCTCTTGTTTTCCTAAAATCACTTTATATTTTCTTTTCCTGAATATTATATCTAGTCACATCAGGTTCACCTCTCCTCATCATGACATAAACATAAAATACATACACACAGAAGTTTCTTGGAGATTAGACACTAGTTTTTCTCTTCATAAGCCCAGTACTTAGCACATAGTAGGAACTTCTTAAATATTTAATGAGTGAATCAATTATATAGTTTGCTGTTAACGATTTTCAAGATACCTAAAAGGGCTAAGTAAGTCAGAGTTGAATATTTTAGGGGGAACTATCATAGTTTTTATTACTAGAGAAATTAATAATTTAAACAAAATAACCAAAACTAATGAAAAGGGTAACAAAATTGGAGAAATGCATTAAGAATGAGAGGGACAGAATAGAAATAAGCTTGTCTTAAAATAGTTGAAGCTGAAATGACTGAAGAGTTATATGCTGTTTTCACAGAGGAAGAGTAAAAAATATAATTCAGGAAAAAATATTAGAAGCAAATAAAGGAAAATATAACTCTAAGTCTCACAACTTTAAATTGGAATGGTTAAACAATCCAATAAAAACAGAGTGACATATGAAATAAGAAAACAAAACCCTACTATCTGATGCTTATAAGAAATATAGTTAAAATAAAGACATATACAGAGTAAAATTAGAGACTGGAACAAAATTTACTATTCATCAAATGAATAAAAAGAATAGAAGGTGATATGCTATCTAGCAAAACAAAAACAAGCACTCAAAAAATAAAGATAAAAAGGTTAAAATATTAATAGGCAACAAACTAATATCAAGATTAAACTTGAATGCTCCCAAACTTTTAATATATAAATTCACAAAAGAATAATTAACTCAACTACAAGAAGAAACATAGAGTAATGCAATGGTTTTCAAGAGATTTTAATGTTTCTTTTTTGGTTTTAGTTAACTCTAACAGAAAGATAAAAAACAAAAGTTCTAGAATTGAATAAATTATTGGAGACAATAGAACTAGAAGACTTAAGCGAAGTTATAAAAAAGAAAAGCTAAAGAATATTCATTCTCAGTATTACTTAGAACTTTTACAAAAATTGACCATGCATTAAAATAAAAAATTTTTGAAAAAAATGTAAAAAGGTAATGATAATATATTCTTCATAGATCTTAACACAAAATAGTAATATTGTTAATTCAGTTAGTTAATAATATTAATGTTAACATAAAATAGTTATCATTTTAGAGGCAAAAATGAAAGATAGAAATCCAATCATTAGAAGACAAATTTTGAAAATAATTAATCATTATATGAAAGAAAAATTGTTAGTATAAAAAAATGACAAAATACTTTGGATATTTCTAGGTCAGTCCTCATGGGGGAAATAATATCTCATACACATATATGAACAAAACATGAAAAAAATGGATTAATAAACTGAATATTAATTTTTATTAGAAATACAAGAAAAAATGGAAATTAACTCAAAAGAGTAGATATTTGAAAACTTGAGGTAAAATGAATAAACTAGAAATTAACTATTAAACTATGGAAGTTATTCTTTTAAAATACTAATAATATTCATACTTAGTCAATCTGATTGAATAGAATGCTATGAGGTAATATCACACCATCACCAAAAAAAATAAAAATAATTATAGAAATCTATTATATGCTAACAAATTAAAGATATAAGAATAGGATTATATCAAAAAGTAAAATACTTAGACTAACTGAAGACTAAATATAGAGCTTAAATAATACAATCCCAAAAAAGTAGTTGGAACAATGTGTAGACAAATTACCAAAAGCTGGAGGATTCTTGGTCTTTACAGTTCTGTCAAACTTTTGAAGAACAATTAGAATCAAAACTAAATACATTGTTCTCAAAAAGTATGAAAGCTCCTACAGCATTCCTTTTATGAGTAAAAAATGGTGCTAATAGATAAACCAGATAAAGAAGTATTAGACAAATACATTGATGGTTTCAATTTAAAATTTTTGAATAAAATTCTTTCAAACAAACTACAATTGTTGACTGAAGAAATAGCTCATTTTGATCAAATAAGATTTATACCAGCGATGCTAGAATGGCTCAACATTGAAGGTAAAAACCAATATAAAAAAGCAAAAGCATGAAAAAAATTCATGGTTATCACCATAGATATAGAAAAAGCTTTTGGCAAAGTAAAATAATCATACATACTGAAATAAAATAAGACAAACAAAATCTCTACGAAGCAGAGGCAAGGCAAAATATTTTTAATTTCATTAAAAGTATCTATCTCAAATTTAAATCAAGTTTAATATATAATAGAGATGCACCAGAAACTAAAATGGCCTCTTTATAGCTCCCACTTACCTACCCATGGCTTCTGCTTCTAGTCACTAAGATCAAATAGGATCTTATTCTTCTTATTCTTCTTCTCTATGTGGTCAACTTTCAAAGATGTTAAAAACTATTATTATTTCCCCAACTCCACCACCAAACTTTTCCAGCCTTGACTGTTACGGCTCAGCTAAATACTCCCCTCTCTTCAAGTAATCCTCATATATCAGAAACTCAGAGTCATTTTTAATTTAAGTCATTCTCAGGATACATCTAGCATATCAATAGCCTTCTTGAACTATAATGTACCAAACTGGAAACAGTTCTCCAGATGTGATCTGCCTAGGTCAGCATACATGGAGACGAGGACCTCTCTTTTCTTTTTAATGGTTCCCAGTCTAATTTGCGTACATTCTTGCTATGGAATGTGGTTCTGACACTCAGCTGGTACCTTTAAAAGAGGTAGATCCATAGGAAGCATGAGGACCTTCCCAAGTTATCAGTCTTAGAAACACAAGGATGCCATTTTGTAAACACAGCAAATACCACAAAAGCATCACAAATACTACAAATGCTAAGGGAAAGTGGCACAAAATATTACCACACAGCTTGATAAGAGAGTGGAGCATCTGGGAAGAGAGACTGACACAAGTGAAACTGCTACTGAGCAGATTGTTACACTGGTGAAGTGGGTGAGGGACAGGAAACAGGGCATCCCAGCCTTCTATGTTGTAGAAGAATGCATAGGAATGAGGGGGCTCCTATCCTGCTGAAGGCAAGCAGGTGTAACGGCAAGTCCTTGGGGCAATGAACCATCATCCTGACTTAGTAATTTTCTGATGAATCCATATGGACAAGTCCAGCTTTGCCCCCTCCACTGCCTACATGTTAATTATGCCTTGCCTTTAGTAAGCAGCATGAAAAACTCATGTAAATTCTAAAAATATAATTGCTGAAACAGCAACTACTTACTTGGATGTAAGGAAACAAAGAAGCCCAGCTGCTTCCAGCATGCTCCCCCTTTGAATGTGGCAGCCGGACCATTGTGACATCTGGTCATTATTTCATACAATGATTTAATTTCAGTCATGTTCTCGTCCTTTAAATTACCATGAGATTCGTGAAATTGAGTGTTAAAGGACATTTGCAGTTGAGCCTATAATTTAAGTAGGATAATTCCAGAATCTCCACACTGACAGGGGTTTCAGGGGCATCTAGTCCAATGAGCAATGGCCCCCCTCAACAATATCCCCAACATGTGACAGCCTTTCCCTGAAGGTTTCCTCTGAGGGGGAACTCACAAGCTCCTTAAGTAACCAACCACACGTTGAGACAATACAAATTCTCAAGGCTTCTTTTTAACTTGACCTCTAACTTCCTTCTGTTGCTCCCTCTAGAACCAAGCAGGGCAAATCTAACTCAACCCTTCTTTCAAAAGACAGCCCTTAATATGCTCAAAGACAGCTCTTCCCTGCCTCTTCATCTCCAGTCTGACCAATCCCCCTTCTCTCGACCAGACTTCAAGTGACCTCTGTATTCACAGAGCTGAGCCTTCTTCGTAGACTTCTAGGGAGAATCAAATAAAATAACTTCTTAAAGCTCTTTGACAGTGTTTAAGTGCTAAGTGTGTCAAGAAGTCTTCATTAAGCACTTTTGATGTCCCTGACACTGAGCTAAGTACTGGAAATATGAAATTAAATTAATTTAAATGAATTAAATTAAAATGAATTAATTAAAATTATTAAATTAAAATGAAAAGGAATGTCTCTGTCCTCAAGGAGCTTTATAGTCTGATGGGAATTTAAAGGAAACTGCAAATAGAGGGCTGAGTGGAGAGAAAAAGCTCTACATACACATCTATATAGATGGGCTCTTTAGAGAGAAGTAGTAAATGAAGGGATCCATTTGAACAGGCCCAGCAGCACGTCCATGATATTAGGAAAGCATTGAAGATGTTAAGTGGACAGGATGATATGGTCAGAACAAATACTCCTCCATGAAACCAATGAAGAAAAGCACCTTCATAGGTCCCCTGTACACCTGCTTGGGAACTGTATGAAATCCAGGAAAGTTGGGAGTGTAGACAAGTGCAAAGATTTAGACTGTCATAAAATTTCAACCTAGAAGGGATTTAAAGATCATCTCACCAAGCCCCCTGCCTCTACAGAGGAAGAAACTAAAGCCTCAGCAGCTTGAGGGATATCATCCAGGATGCTCAAGTAACAACCGCTAGACTGACAATTGACATCTGAATCCTGGGACACCAAAGCCATCCTGCCATTCTTCCAAGAAATTGTGCCCTGCACCAGACTAATGGCTAGCTTTATTTTGCCTGGTTCTACATCTGTATTTTCTTCAACAAATATCCAATTTAATTTGACAACAATTTAATATGAATGCCTAATATTAATCGCCGTGTGAGGTACTGGGAAAACAATAATAGATTCAACATAAGACCCGATCATAAGGTTGGGGAGAGGGCACTTATCTCTGTGATTGCATCACGATGAAATCTTAAAGGACCTTAATATATCAAGAAGATACCCTGGGGAGCAAAGCCTTTAAAAGGCTGTGATTTTCTCTACGGAGGGCAACTCTCTTAAATTAACTAACAAATTGCATTTGTCCATTTCCATTTTTTTTTTTAGATTTGACAACATGTTTAACTATTTCTGTGCAGAGAGAAGTAAATTTCTGTGCAGAGATAAATAAATACAAAGTAAGGAATGATAGCAGTCATAAATTAATCCAGAAAGGGAAGTGGGTTCTATGAAAATTGGAAAGTGGAGAGAATAATTTTTACTGAAGAAGGAGAGTTGGGATTAAAAGGAAGACCCTGAAAGGTAAAGATGAGGGAAAGGCATTTCAGGCATGGAGGGTTAAAATGCACTCTGTAGAGTCAGGAGATGGTACATCAAGGTTAGAAAATAGCTATTAGAACTCTTTTATTTAAATACATGAAAGTGAGTAAGGGAAAACTACATTGGAGTAAATTGTAGGAGTCCTTGATTGCCAGGATATTTAACTGATATTCATCCTAATTCCAATAGGGAGTCATGGAACATTTTTAAACAAGGGAAAGATATAGTGAGATATGGACGTTATATACATTATTTTGGCAGTTGGGTGAAGAGTACATTGGGAACAGAAAATAATGATAGTAGATGGATTATTAAAAAAGGTATTTTAATAGTTCAAGTAGAAAGTGATAACGGCTTGATTAAAGTGGAGTTAATGTGAGTGGGGAAAAAGGGAAAGTGGGAAGAGATGTTATAAAGATGTAGTTGATAAAACTGACTGGATGCTGAGATGAGAAAGGGAGAAAGGAGAGTGAGAAATTAAGGATAATATCAAGATGGTGACAAGATCAACTTAGTGATGTGCTCAAGGAAAATGGGGAAGTTCTCAGTAGTAGTTTGGGAAAGAAAATAGCATTCTAATTTTGACATGTGTTAGAGATGTCTAGAAAGTGAAGAGAATATTTTTTCTATTAGATTTAAAAAATCAGTCTGGCTATCAGACTGCTGGAGAGTTAGGATTGAAGCTCAGATGAAAGGCTAAGATCTGGCTATATAGACTTGAAAGTCATGTACATTGACTATCTGTTGCCTTTTTGATCCCCAGCGCCTGGCACATAATGGATGCTTCAAAATGGTTGTTGAAAGGATATGAACAGACAATTTTCAGATGAAGAAATTGAAACCATTTCTAGTTGTATGAAAAGGTGTTCGGAATCACTATTGATCAGAGGAATGCAAATTAAGACAACTCTGAGATGCCACTATACATCTCTCAGACTGGCTAAGATAACAGGAAAAAATAATGATGAATGTTGGAAGAGGTATTGGGAAAATGGGACACTGATACATTGTTGGGGAACTGTGAATGGATCCATTCATTCTGGAGAGCAATTTGGAACTATGCTCAAAAAGTTATCAAACTGTGTATACCCTTTGATCTAGCAGGGTTTCTACTGGGTTTCTAGCCCAAAGAAATATAAAAAGAAGGAAAGGGACCCACACGTGCAAGAATGTTTGTAGTAGCAGTCCTTTTGTAGTGGCTAGAAACTGGAAACTGAGTAGACGCCCATCAATTGGAGAATGGCTGAATACATTATGATATATGAATTTTATGGAATATTATTGTTCTATAAGAAACAACCAACAGGAGGATTTCAGAGAGACTGGAGAGACTTACATGAACTGATGTTAAGCAAAATGAGCAGAACCAGGAGATCACTGTACATGGCAACAACAACATTATACGATGATCAATTTTGATGAACGTGACTCTTCCAACTATGAGATGATTGAAGCCAGTTCCAATGATCTTGTGATGGAGAGAGCCATCTACACCCAGAGAATGACTATGGAAACTGAGTGTGGAGTACAACATAACATTCTCACTTTTTTTGTTGTGGTTTGCCTGCATTTTGTTTCCTTATTCATTTTTTAATCTGATTGTTTATGCATCAAGATAATTTATAATTACATTTACATATATTGGATTTAACATATATTTTAACATGTATAACATATATTGGATTGTTTGCCATCTAGGGAGGGAGTGGGGGAAAGAGGGGAAAATTTGGAATACAAGACTATGCAAGAATCAAAGTTAAAAAATTATCTGTACATATGTTTTGAAAATAAAAGCTTTAACAATAATGATAATAATAAACCAAAATGATTGTTGAATTGAATTGTATGTGGAAGTGATTAATAAGATCACAGTAGTTGAGATTAAAAGAGAAAGAGAATATGTAAACACAGGAGAAGAGGGCCTGGGATATAGTTTTGAAAATATGAATTCCAATCCTTAGAGGATGGGATGAATGAACAACCAACAAAAGAAAGCAAATAAATGCTAAAAAGCAAGCAGGAGACTCAGAAGAGAGGGAAATCACAGAAGCCAAGAAAGGGGAGAATATCTAAGAGCAAGCAGCCCTCACCTGCCATTGATAGAGACCTGCTCTGAATTCTGAAGTAGCTAGACTTAGCTAAATCTCAACCACTGCCTCTATGGAGCTCCCCTAAAGGGGGAATGTCATGCTACGGGCAGGTCACGTGTGTGCAGTGCTTTGCAAACCTTCAGGAGCCATATCAGTGGCAAGTGGTAGATGAGGTTGAGGGGCAAATTAAACAGAAAAGCAAAATGAAGAGACTGATGGGAAATCTGTGCTAAATATATGATATGGAATGTCCCAGGATCCTCTCTACCTCTTCAACATTTTTTAAAGGAAAAATCCCCAGACCCAGCCACCAGACGGTGAACTAGTTCACAGCAGCCAAGTCTCTGTTGCTGATGCTTATATCCTGAGGGATAATTACCCACATCTTCAAGGGGACAAATTTCCTTCCTCTCTGGCCTCAAGACTCGGGTCAAGACAAACAACTAGGGAGAACTCAACTGCAAAAGATCCTAGTATGGCCAGCCCCCAACCCATCCTTTCTACTACCACTACTCCATAGTAAATTCAGTCCTAATCACAAGCTTCAGTCACTGCCTTCCAGCGCCTTACCTTTCCAGTCCTATGGCTGAATTTAGAGAAGGAAAATGCTGCTTCTTCCATTTACCACCTGTTTCATTTTGACCAAACATTTTTATCTCTATAGCTTAATTTCCTGAAATGTAATATAAAGTGGTTGGCCTTGTCATCGTTCTTTGCTTCTTCCATTCTTTTTCTCTTCTGATGCTCTCAGAAACCTAGAGTTTTCCAAAAGAACCTTCTCTCTATTGACCCCCTTCCGAGGCTGGCTATTCTTCTCTCCCATTGTCTGATATGCTGAACTAAAAGGAAGAGCTAGTGATGGAACTGTGAATGGATCCAGTCATTGTGGAGAACAATTTGGAACTATGCTCAAAAAGTTACCAAACTGTGCATCCCCTTTGATCCAGCAGTGTTTCTACTGGGCTTATATCCCAAAGAGATCTTAAAAGAAGGAAAGGGACTCACATGTATAAAAATGTGAAAAATATTTCTTGCTTCCTCCTGCCATTGTCACACCCTTCTGATACCAGAATTTATATCCCTTCCCCTTTTTAAGGATTCTCTCTGTCATGTCTAGATTTTTGTTGGACTCCCCTAAGCAACTCCATTTCATAATCCTTCCTCCCAAATAAATTGAGTCCTTAGCTCATAGATTTCTCCACTCTAACACTGGTCTCATTCAAACCTTCAGGACTCTCAGTTCCTCAGATTCCTCATTTTCCACAATCTATGGCTGAGAAAGCTAAGTGGTACAGTGATAGACAGCTAGGCCTAGACAGTAAGACCTGGATTCAAATCCCACTTCAGATACATTAGCTCAGAAACATTAGTAATCCTGAAAAAGTCTATCCATTTCAGTTTCCTTAGCTGTAAAATGGGGACCATAACAACATCTTCATTCTAAGGTTGATATAAAGGATCAAATGAGATAATAACTACTGAAAACATTTATAGTACAGAGCCTGGATTATGGGAAATGCTTGTTTCCCTCTTCCTTTGTCTTATCTATTTTAGCCACTTTTAGAAGTAAAGCTCTCTTAAAACTATTCAAGTTCCTGGACTTCCTAACTCCTTGCCTTTCAGCATCTTTCCAGAGCCATCCAAGACCTCCTCAAAGAGAAAGGAATGAAAGATCGTTTGCCAAATATACAAATGGGAGGGGCAGAGCCAAATGGCAGAGAGGAGACACATCTTTTTCTGAGCTCTCCCCATGTCCTCCAAATTAATGGCAAATCCAACCTCTGAACTGGTTTTGGAGTGACAGAACCCACAAATATTTGGAATGTAACAAATATTCAGCAGAAGATAATTTGGAAGATCTACAGAAAAGGTCTGTTTCAATCAGGGATAGAGGGAGGTGAGCCCAGCATAGGCACAGACCCAGGGTGATGTGGGCTCCATAGCATCAGAAAATCTACCAGGAGCAATCTATAGCAGTATTGGCTACTTTGTCCTGGTTGCAAGCCAGTAGATCAGCAGATTAACTGTAAAACATCCAACACAAATACAAAAGGTAAATAGTGAGCCCCTAAAATATAGAATTTCATGGGACCTGGCCATGCCCACCTAGCACCGGAAGTTAAAAAGCACTGACCCAGTGCTGCCATTGTCACCTATAGAAGAAGTTTGGAAATTTTTCCCTTTGCCCTAAAAGCAGACTTCAACCTTTTTTAAAAAAATGAGCAAATAAGGAAAAAGAACTCTGAACATAGATAGTTTTTATGGAGAAAGAGAAGAAGATATTTCAAACCCTGAAGATACTAAAAGCAGATCATCTCTAGATGAAGCCCCAGTGGGTGATATGAATTGGTCCCAATCTTACAAGGCTCTCTTGAAAGAATTCAAAAAGGATCTTAAAAGAGAGTCAGAAGAAAAATGGTGAAAGAAAATTGAAAAAGGAAATACAGAAATTATAGGAAGAAAACTCCTTACAAAATAGATTTAGTGAAATGGAAAAAGAAAACAACTTCTTGATAAACAGAATTTGTGAAATGAAAAAAATCCATCAAACAAAACAATTCATTTGAAAATTCAATTGGCCAAATACAAAAGCAGCTAACAAAGATAACTGAAGAAAATAATTCACTAAAAATTGGAACCGAACAAATGAAAATAAATTACTCAATGACATATCAAGAACCAGTCAAACAAAAAAAAAATCAAAAGACAGAAGAAAATGTAAAATACCTCATTGGAAAAACAACTAAGATGGAAAATAGATGTAGGGAAAACAATCTAAGGATTATTGGACCTCCTGAAAATCATGATGAAAAAAAAAAAGCCTAGATTTTATTTTTCAGGAAATCATCAAGGAAAACTGTACTAATGTTCTAGAATTGGAAGGTAAAATAGCTATTGAAAGAATTCACTGATGACCTGCTGAAACAGACCCCAAAATGAAAATTCCAAGGAATATTGTAGCTAAATTTCAGAACTATCAGACCAAGGAAAAAATATTGCAAGTCAGAAAGAAACAATTCAAATACTGATGAGCCACAATCAGGATTACCCAGGATCTAGCAGCTTTTACCTTAAAGGATCGAAGGGCCTAAAATCTGATATTCCAAAAGGCAAATGAACTTGGAATGCAGTCATGAATAAACTATCTAGATAAATTAAACATTTTCTTTCAGGGAAGAAGATGGACATTCAGTGATACAAGCAAATTTCATTTATTTCTGATGAAAAG
This sequence comes from Sminthopsis crassicaudata, assembly GCF_048593235.1. Classification (NCBI taxonomy): domain Eukaryota; kingdom Metazoa; phylum Chordata; class Mammalia; order Dasyuromorphia; family Dasyuridae; genus Sminthopsis; species Sminthopsis crassicaudata. The sequence continues at coordinate 5,822,562 of NC_133618.1, read as the reverse complement.
AGTGAGCTGAACAAAAAATTTGACCTCTAAATACAGAACTCAAGAGAAGCATAAAAGGTAAAAAGGAAAGAACTCTTGAGAACTATCTCTGCTATGGGTATACTTAGAGAGTGCTAGTACAATTTGATTTTACTGTGATTACATAAAAAAACCTAGAAAGGAGATAGTATTGGAAAAAGAGGAAAATGGAGGCAAAATGAGAGAAATTACATCTCATGAAGAAGCAAAGAAAACCTATTATAGTTAAGGAAAAGAAGGGAGGGGGATGAACATTGTATGAATTTTACTCTCATCAGATCTGGCTCAGAGAGAATATTAGACATATTTAGTTTCACAGATAAACTTGTCTCATCTTATAAGGAAATGGCAAGGGGGAGAAGAAAGGAAAGGGGGAGGCTAATAGAAGGGGAAACAAAAGTAGTAGGGATATAAGAAAGGGAGAGGGGCTATAAAGGGAAAGGGCTGTTTGAGGGAATAGTGGTTAGAAGCAAAATACTGGGGAGGAGGGAAAGGAGGAAAGGAAAGAGAAAAACATAATTTAGGGTAAATAAGATGGTGGGAAATAGAGAATTAGTCATTTTAACTGTGAATGTGAATGGGATGAACTCTCCCATAAAACGCAAATGGAGAGTAGACTGGATAAAAAGCCAGAATCCTACAATATGATGTTTACAAGAAACACATTTAAAGCAGAATGATATATATAAAGTAAAGGTAAAAGGCTGGAGCATAATTTATTATACTTCAGGTAAAGCAAATATGCAAACTAATAATGACATAATCATTGATATCTGGTTTAGGGTTTCCATCAATCTTCCATGATTAACTCACAATGCTCCTATGTAAAGGCTTTAGAGGACCTGGATTCCAGAAATTCTAGATCCAGATTAAGCCAGGCAGTTCCCATTAGAGGACAAGACTAAGTTTTGTTGGGACACCTACACTTAAGAGATCTCATCAACATGCCCTTTCCTCCATTTGACAGATGAGAAAAATAAGTCCCAGAGAGAGAAAAGGTCTTGCTCAAGATCATGCAAGCAGTTAGGAAAAGATTTAACCCCTTATTCTCTGACTCCAAATTCACACCAGGACTAAGTTCATCTGGCATTTCCAAGATCAAAGTGGGACAGTTTCTAATGATCTACATATCTTTTTTTGCCTATCTTAATAATTCTCTGAGATTGCATATGCAAAATGCTTTGCAAACTTTAAAATAATAAAGAAATGTTATTATGTACAGAGGATATTCTTATGTATCATGTGGTTTAGTCACTGAATGTTAAAGGTAGGAGGAATCTTTGAGATCATCCTTTCCAAATCCCTCATTTAGAAATGAATAGATTGAGATCACTGGAGGTGAAGCAGCTTGTGCAAGACTATGGAACTAGTGAATGACTCTATTCAACATTTAAAACCCTTCACAGTCTGGTTCCAGCCAATTTTCTAAGGCGTACTGCACATTCCTCCCCCTCGTGCACTTTATGCTTCAGCCAGGGTGACCTACTTTCCATTTCCCATGCATGACATTCTACCTCCGGTCTCTGTACCTTGTGTAGGGCATTCTCCATGCCTGGGATACCCTCTCTCCTCCACTCCTCCTCTTGGAAACTGACCTCCTGGCAAGACTCCACTCAGTGTCACTCCCTTTATGAGGTCTTTTTTGATTCCTTCAACTGTTAATCCAATCCCCCCCCCATCACTGTGTATTTATTTTATCTATAATGTGTATTTACTTGTCTATGAATATGTTGTATACTCCCAGGAAAATGTAAGAATCCCTTTAGAATAGACATTATCTCACTTTTGTATTTGTATAACTAACGCTTAGCATGGTGACATGTAATAAGGAATTAATAGATGAATGAAAAAAACATCTATGCTGTGTTAAGTGCTATGGATCCAAATATAAGCAAAACATGCTCTTTGCCTTGAGATACTTACATTCTAATAGGGGTAAATCAGGAAGGGAAATGAAGCTGGGAGAGGGAAGGTCAAGGAAAAGTGTGGAGTGGCAGTTTGGAGCTAGCTGGGAAGTGGCAGGGTGACCCAATTCTGAGCAAGATGAGGTAAAAGCTAACCTATCAGAGCCTAAGGATCCAGACATCAGAGTCTAACTGTTGATGAGAGAATGAGGAGGGCTGCAATGGAAGAAACCTTGTTTGGAGCTGAACAAGATTATATAAGTGCTGAATAAATCTTGGGCAAATCATTTAGCACTTCTGAACTTCAGGGTTTATTTTTTAATTTGTTAAATGGGGATGATAAACCACCAATATTACCCTTATATTGCTATTATGCAAACTCAAAATGTGCAAATACTTAGAGAAATGTTAAAGAAATGACTTATTAGCAGTAATAATTCTGGGGAAATAGAATGGTCTGATTCATATGCTTTTTTGCATGGTACAAAATCTTTCATTCAGCCATTGTTTTACTTAATGCCGGTGACATATGACTTTTAAATTTGCCCTAGAGTTACTATAAGCTTAAAGCACAGTACTTCTTAGCATCACAATTCTGCCCTGGTCAGAACTCAGCTTTGAGGTCTGGGCACTTCAGCTTAAGAAAAATAGTTACAGGGGCAGCTAGGTGGTGCAGTGGATAGAGCACCAGCCCTGGAGTCAGGAGGACCTGAGTTCAAATCTGGCCCCAGACACTTAACACTTCTTAGCTGTGTGACCCTGGGCAAGTCACTTAACCCCAATTGCCTCAACAAAAGAAACAAAGAAAGAGAGAAAGAAAGAAAGAGAGAAAGAGAGAAAGAAAGAAAGAAAGAAAGAAAGAAAGAAAGAAAGAAAGAAAGAAAGAAAGAAAGAAAGAAAGAAAGAAAGAAAGAAAGAAAGAAAGAAAGAGAGAAAGAGAGAAAGAGAGAAAGAGAGAGAGAGAGAGAGAGACAAAGAGAGAAAGAGAGAAAGAGAGAAAGAGAGAAAGAGACAAAGAGACAAAGAGAGAAAGAGAGAAAGAGAGAAAGAGAGAAAGAGAGAAAGAGAGAAAGAGAGAAAGAGAGAAAGAGAGAAAGAGAGAAAGAGAGAAAGAGAGAAAGAAAGAAAGAAAGAAAGAAAGAAAGAAAGAAAGAAAGAAAGAAAGAAAGAAAGAAAGAAAGAAAGAAAGAAAGAAAGAAAGAAAGAAAGAAAGAAAGAAAGAAAGTGATAGATTGGAGAATTCCCAGAGGAAATCATCCAACATAGCCAAGAACCTGGAGTCTATGTGTTGTGAGGATTAGTCAAAGGAATAGCAAATATTGAACCTAAGAATAGAAGACTCAGGGTGATGTGATAGCTGCTTTTTGAGGTTTGGAATGGTGGGGTGAAGACCATTTGGGATTGAGCTTGCAACAAAAAGACCTGCCTTTGAAGGTTGTTCCCACCATTTGCTGGGCATTGCCACAAGAAAATTAGGTCCCCTCTGGACCCAAATTTTCCCACTTAGAAAATGCGACCATTGTCCTAGATAATCCCTAATGTCCCCTTGAAGCTCAGAAATCCTCTGATCTGTGAAGCCATGAGGCCTGTTCCACCTCTCTCTGTCGAGATGTGATAGAAGCTGGTGAGCTCCCCTTTATTGGACACATTCAAACAGTTTGAAGGAATCTTTGTCAGAGATGGGGATTCTTGTCCATGGGAAGCTTCAAATCACTGGTGTTCAGGGAAAACTTTTGCTACTGACAAGTGATTCACATTTGCCAACATAGGAGCTGCAGGCTGCAGAAGTACCTTTCGACTGTAGTTCTGGACTTTCTAGTCTCCAAGTGCCCAACTGACATCTCCCATATTATAAAAAGATTAAGGAACACAGTCACTGGGGCTCAGAGCCTCTCTCTCCATTGCAGACAAAATGTTCTGTTCTCTTTTCTGTCTAGTTCTCTTCAATAGAAACTTCTTCACAGTTATATTTATACTATATCCATCTTTTAAGTTCTCAGTGTCTCAATCCTCAATTGATTTTGAAAGATCTTCATTTCTCACTACCAGTTTTGATGGACTAGAAAGGAAACTGTGATTTCCAACCTGGGAAAAGGAATCCTCATTTAGTAAGGAACATTCTGAGAAAATTCTCCAGCCATTTCTAAAAATTACCCTTTGTTGTATTTCTAATATGCATTTCCTGACCTTCCTGTTACCCACCTCTCTCTCTTCTCTTCTCTTCTCTTTCTCTCTCTCACCAGAAGGTGAATATCAATTTTATTCTAGAAATATTTATTAAGTGCCTACTGTATACAAAGCCCAAGAGCCTCGAGGGAAAGTCTGTTCCCAAAAAGTTATGAACCCTCATCTATATTGTGGTATTTATTGGGAGAGTGCACCCTCTAGTTCTGTCTTTGTTTTTTTTATCTCCAGGGTCTAATTTACTTTTTTTCTTTTCAGACTAGAAATATGATTTCATTAGTGTAGGAATCAACCAGGGGGGTCTTCCCTTCCACCACTATGGTATATCCATACCTGCTTTGAAATTTATGGCCTTAGAGATTGTCTAAGGCTTTGAGAAGTTAAGGGAGCCATCCAGAGTCTCATAGGCAGTGTGTGTGTGTGTGTGTGTGAAAGGGATGTTGATTGTCACTTGGAATTGAATCCAATGATTGAATTGAATTATTAGACCAAGAGCTCCCTAAAGACAGGGTCTTTTCTCATCCCAATGCTCCTACAGGAACTATCCAGAATAAAAGGAAAGATGAGCTAAGAAGAAGCTTATAGATCATTCAGCCCCATCCTCTCATGTTAGACATGAGAAAACCAAATCTGAAAGAAGGAAAGGGACTGACTGCCATCTTATTATTATTTTTGTTCCTGTTCTAACATTTATTATAGTGCTTTGAATTTTGAAAAATACTTTACATATTTTGTCTCTTGAGAACTTTACAATTTTGCAAGGTAGGTTTCCATTTCCTAGTTGAGAAAATTGAGGCAGACAGAATTTAAATGACTTTCCCAGGATCACACAGCTAAGTTCTTGAGGCTAGATTTGAACTCAGGTCTTCCTGATTTCAGATCCAGTCCTTTACCAATTACAATGCTTAGCTTTCTATTAATATAGCCCACTGTCAGTACAGTAGGACTGGAATCCCAGGGTCCTGATCCCCAGACCTTTTCTCTTTTTACCAAAATATTGTCCAAGTCTGTCCCGACTACTTTAGGTAACAGAAGTTTCCAGAGAGGACCAGATGAGCCAGGAAATTCTGAGAGCAAAGTAGGCCTTGATCTGGAGTGGTTTGGCTGGCAAAGGGGCATACTCATGGCTTTATTTGAGCAATACAGTGCTTTTTTGGTGGGGAAGAGGAGATAAAAGAGGGAAGGATGTTCCTAAAGCCCAGTTATCAAAGAAACCCAATCAGCTCCCCAGAGAAGACATAACATAAAGCATCTGGACCACAGGCAAAATGACCTCTAGGTCAAACCAGGAGAAGAAAGTACCTCAAAATCCAGCAAATGCGAATCATTACTGACCCTCCCAACCCAGAGCCCAGCTTTTACCCAATTTTTAAAATAGATTATTTGATGTTGCAGTTATAAATGATAGGACGCCAACATGGAGCTGCTTAAGTTAATGGCACAAAGAACCACTTTGTGGGGGAATCCACCCCCCAAAGAATTATAAAACATATAATACCTAATTCTTATATGATGCTTACTGTGTGCACTGTGCTAAGAGCTTTATAATTATTATTTCATCTTTTTCTGGCAAATCACAAAGATTTTCTCAGTCACTTCAAATCTATAGCCAATTTCTGGTTTCATCCTCATTGGCCTAACAATGCCAATTATCAGGTGTATACTCAAAAAAAAATGTCAAAGAGTAAGGAAAAGATCCCATTAGTACAAAATATTTTTTGCAGTTCCTTTTGTGGTGGCAAAGACCAGGAAAAAAAAAGACGTACCTACCAATTGGAGAATGATTAAATAAATTTTACATATGAATATAATGGAATATATTGTAATAAGAAATGTTAGAAGGGATGGTCCCGGAGAAGGCTGTGAAGATTTTTATGAACTGATGTAGAGTGAAGATAACAGAACCAACAGAAGAATATATACAATCACAACCACAGTGTCAGTGACAGACAACTTTGAAAGATATAAGAATTTTGATCGATGTCCAAACATCATTCCAGAAGAGTGAAGGTGTGACATGCTACCCTTCTCTTGATAGATCAATAATGGATTCAGAGAGCTGACAGAGAAATGAATTTTTTTAATGTGCTGAATTTTAAAGTTTAATTTTAAAGGAATTATATGACTAGGAATATTTGTTACAAGAGTTTAACATTTCCCCCTTTTAATGGCTGAGAATAGAAGGAAAAATAAATTTTAATTGGAAAGGTTTAAATTAAAATTTAAAAATAAATGATCAATTCAATGAATGTTTATTAAGTGCTAGCTATTCATTAGGTATTTTTCTGGGCACCAATAATGAATGCAAGTACAAAACTAAAACAATCTTGACCTCAAAAATTTTACATTTTATTGAGGGGATATACTTTGTTCACAGATAATGATCTACAAAATAAATACAAAGTAATTTCAGGAGCATCACCATGAACTAGGGAAATGGAGATTGTCCTCATGAAGGCGCTTTGGAATAAACTAAACACTCAAAGAGGAAAAATTAAAAGGCAATTCATTTTAAGTGTGGAGGATATTTTTGCAGAAGTATGATAGTAGAATTTCATAAACAGAGAATGGCAAATAAAACACTCTGGAAATCCCCAGTTTTCTTCAAAGCTTGGTTCAGCTTCCAAATCATGTGACTAACTAAATGGAAGACTATTTTCCAATCCTACTGAGCTCTCAGACATCTCAGAAATAAGATTTATGAACAACAAGGAGAACTATGGGAACTATCTCTGTGGTTTAAAACACAAAGAGTTCTAATAAGAGAACAAACTGATAAACTAACATCAGAGATGGCTAATTCCTAACACACTTTCCACCCCACAAGCCTTCAAGCTTCCACAGGGTTGCACAATGAGAACCATAAGCACAGACACAGCAGAAATCATTGCCAGGATGAAACAATTTGATTCCACAGTGGTAGATCTCACCAAAGAAATAGAAGAAAAACTGATTAAGAATGTACATATATTGGAGTGAAAAATAAAAGGAATAACAATAAGAAAAAGCATGACTTTCATATGAGCAAAACACAGTTATCTTGAAGCCAGGAGGCAGAAAGAAGATTTTAGGATTACAATTGTCTCAGAGGAATCTGATGAGTCTAAAAACCTGAATACCATTATGCAAGAAATAGCTCAAGAAAACTGCCCAGAAATTCTGAGCACAATAAACAAAGTGCCAATCAAAAGAATCCATAGATAACCTTCAGAAAAAAATGCTGATAACTCCAAGACACATAGTACTTTAAATTAAAAATTTAACAGAGACAGGGTCTGCAAGTGACCAGGAACAAATGGGATAATGTGTTCCAAAACCAAAGGAGCTCACGATGCAACTCAAGGTGACATATCTTACAAACGTGGGCCAAATAATCAATGAGAAAAGGATATTCAATCAAAGAGAGGCAGTTGAAGCAATCTTATAGAGAAAACCAAACATGAACCAATTATTTGATTTGTTAAAATGCCAGGCAAAAGATATACAGGAATGTTAAATGCAGCAACCAGAAAAAGCACCAGTAATGAAATAAATTATTCCAGGGAAAGAAGGGATATAAAAACTAGAGAGATAAAGGCACCTGTGGTGTTAACAGCCACAAAATAATAATAAAAAGGCCATTAAGAGATTTCATTCCAAAAGTATATAAAGAGACATGGGTGAAAAAAGAATCAATGAGAAGTGATGCTTGAGGAAAGGGTCTGAAAAAAAACCAGGAACCAAACTACAAAATACAAACTATATAATACAGATGACTCAATGATTTTTGAAAAACCAAATTGTAGAGGATGTGTAACAAGAGGGAGGAGAAAATAGAGGAGAATGTGATGTTTCTTCATCAAATCTGAGGTTAACAATGAAAGGAAAATCACTCCTGTAGCCATTCAGGTAGAATGAAAGATGTGGCAAAGGAAAGGAAAGAAAGGAGAATCCTCAACTCAGTATTGGTAGGGGATCTCACTATTGAATCCTTCCTTGGTAAGGCAGACTAGGGGAAGATTCTATCAAGGGAAAATAGGGCCTTTGTTGTTATTCAGTCATTTTTCAGTTGTGTACAACTCTTCATTACTTTATTTGGGATGTTCTTGGCAGAGAGACTCTAATTGTTTGCCATTTCCTTTTCTAGCTCATTTTACAGGTAAGGAAACTGAGGCAAATAGGGTGAGGTATTTTCCTGATTCCAGCCCCAGCAATCTATGTATTGCACCACCTAGCTGCCCAAATGGGATCTTACAGTAATCTTCAGATATATGATGTTTAGAAAGAGCAATACCTTTCAGAAAGGGATGTGCATTCGGTCTTGGGAAATGACAGCCAGGGTTCCAGGGATTCTGGCAAAATTCAGTTCAAATACCACCTTCCGCATGTGGCCTTTCTTAATCCTCAGTATCTAGTACTCTCCCTCCCCAATCCACCTTGTGCTCATTTTTAATATCTTTTAATTCAATAAATACATGTGTATGTATCATCTCTCTTATTAGAATGTAGGCTCCTTGATGGCAAGGAGAATTTTCCTTCTTTTGCTTCTCAGCCCTTAGCACAGTTTGGGGTATCTGGCAGGTACCCTCAGCTAGCTTGAGTTCTAGTTGGATAAAGACAATATAATAAATGGGAGTGATCATTAAGGAAGGGAATTCTGGGTAGGGACAGAGGAGCGGGAGAAAGAAGGAGTGGCAAGAGGCAGAGATGTGAGATAGCCAGAGTGGGCAGTTAGATGGGACGTGAAATTGAGCAGGGCTAGACAGGAGATAGAGTACATTGAATTAACACGCACCAAACAGCTGGGTCGGGTCTTAGGAGTAGAGCTCCCCAAAGAGGACGTTAACTCATACAAAGGAAGAAAGGAACCCAGAGAAAGCACTTGACAGTTGTCCTTGCTAGGAAGTGAGTAAATAAGCATTTGTTAAGAATCTATGGCATGCTCTGCACTGGAGATACAAAAATAGGTAAAAAACAAGGACTCACAGTAAAATGAGGAAGACAAAAATATACAAGCAAGCTGTATTTTACAGAATAAATAGGAAAAAAAAGATGGAAGGCACTAAACTGAAGGGGAGTTGGGAAAAGCTTCTTGTAGAAGATGGGATTTCTCTTGACACTTAAAGGAAGCCAGGGAAGCCGGGAGGGAGAAATTAGAGTGAAAACAGTCCAGACATGAGAGCCAGCCTGAAAAAAACAAAGTCAAGTGACTGAGCATCTTGTTCATGGAACATCCAGGATATCAGTGTCATTAGATCAAAGAAAACCATATTTGTGTGTGGTTTGTGTGGACAGGGATATGGACAGTGAGAAGTAGACGTGAGAAGAGAGTAGGTTAAGGAACTGGGTAGTTTGTATGAGAAAGAATTAATATAGAGGCTGAAGTCCCCGAGTATGAGAACAGGAACGAAGAAGGAAAGAAAAATGAGGAGGCAGGGACAGAATTCATTGAAGAAGAAAAGTGACGTGTGCTAACACGATCTGTGGAAAATAGCTACCACAATTTTGATGGCGTGGTAGATATGAATAACATATAACAAAGTCGGAGACATTATTGAGCAGTGGTGAAAGGAGAATCTGAAAGTGGCAATAGGGAGTAAAAAGTCCTGCCTCCCACTCACTTTCAGGTACACGTCTGGGCCATTTCCCCCACTGCTCCTGGGACTCTAATCCTACTCCTGCCATTCCCTGGGCACTTTACAAGTCTTCCTCTTCCTGCATGTCTTCTTCTCCTTCCTGCCTTGTTATACTTGCTATCCAAACCTTATAAAAGTGAATGTTGAAAATCATCTTTACCTGTAATAGAAAAAATAAAATATTATTAAGTGAAAAAATATCCCTTTAAAAGAGGGGTCTACAGTGGTCTGTTCTTGAATCCCAACAGTACAGATGCTAGAAGACACCGGAGAATAGGTGGTCAGCCTGCCCAAACAAGAAGGCTATGCAACTTCATCTAGAGCTAAGATCAAGACAGAGAGCAGATGCAACAGAAGCCAGTGGGATGTGTCTTACGTTGGCCTTGGAGAGAGAAAGAGCTGAGTTCAAATCCTAGGACCACAGACAAGCTATTTTTCTACCCTGAAACTCAGCCGACATTCTAGAACTCCAAGTTAGAGGTGAATGGCCATCTTCTCAACTCATCTAGGAACTGCTGGCTCCTGACATACTCTCATACCATCAGGTCATTGTCAGCCTTCCCAGAGCAGTTTATGTCAGAATCCTAATGACTCCTAGTCCTGTGATCCCTATGACCCGAATGATGTCAAGTCAACAAGTATGTTTTAAGTTATAGTGTGCCAGGAACATTTATTCCAATCCCTTCCCCCATTTGTCAGGAAAAGAAACTGAGGCTCAACGCTCTTGGAAAACAGCCTAAGGTCATGGGTAAACTTAAGAACTGGAACAAACCTTGGAAGTCAATATTCCAAAAAGATCCATTAAGTAAATTCAGGACTCTTTGCCAATCCCTGAGCTCTCCCTGAGCATACAAATACAAAAGGGGAAGCGGTTCTCGCATTCAAGGAACTTTTCCTCTCTGAGGAGAAACAACATGTGCAATCGTACACAAGTGCCGTGCTAGACAACTAGAGTTCTAGTGCTAGACAGCTGTATACAAATACAAAACAGAGGCCCACACTCAGAGAGCTGACTTTCTACTGGGGGAAGCAACACAGACAAATATATAAACACAAACTACTCAGTGGGGGCGGGGAAGGAGGAACAGAAACAACTTTTTGGAGGAGAGCCTTGAAGGGAGAGCAAACAGGCTCCTCCAAGCCTCTCATTTTGAAGGGAAACAGACTGATTCCCTGGAAGGTGATATGGAGGGGTCCAGGAGTATGGATTTAGTGATCTGGCCCCTTCATTCTGTATGTGAGGAAATTGAGACCTAAAGATGGGGAGATACTCAGCCAAAATCACCCAGGTAAAAGGGGTCAGAGCCAGGGAAAGAAGCCAGATTCCCTGACTCCAAAACCAGGCTCTTCCCTCCTGGCTACACTTAGAAAACAAGCTGGCTTCTTCTGCTCCCCAGCTTTTGGTTCCAGGCTCCAAAATGAATCTGCTGCATTGCAGGGCTCTGGTGACTGCAGGAAGAGGCAGCTGCGAGGGCCCTAGCTGTGCAGGCAGGAGTAGACTGCAGCCTCCAGGAGGGATCTGATGCCTGGAACAGGAGAACAGGGCCGGTCCTCTTGTTCCCCAAGTACTGACAGAGACTGACAGGGAGAGAGGCGCAAAAAGGAGAAGTAGGGGACGACTGGTCCCCACCTCCAGAGAGCTGGAAAGCTGCCATTCCAAGGCCAAGCCAGCTGGACTGGCTCAGAGCCAACGGGTCCAGATCAGTCATCTTTGGAAAGAGAGTGGATACCTTAACAGCTGGGCGGGAGGAGAGTCCTGCCTGGGGCAGAGAAACTGCAAAGTGAACTGCCTTGAACCTGAGCCCCAAAGGGGACTTCGAGGGAGAACTCTGGCCTGCAAACTTGGGCTTTCTCTCCCTTTAAAAGTCCTACTCTCTTCTTTCTTTATCCATGGCCCTTCTTCCCATCCTTCTCATCTATTCTCTAAGTGCCCTCTTCTGCCAGTCACAGAGACATAAACATAGAGCTGGAAGAAACTTTAGAGGCCCTCCATTCCAACCCCATCATTTTATAAATGGATAAACTAAGGAAGCCCAGAGAGGAGGAGATAAAACAATGACAATATGTAGAATAAGAATATCATAGGTCTAGGGCTGGAAGATAACTCAGAGGCCATCCAGTTCAATTTCCTCAGTTTACCTTAAGAAAACAGTAGTAAAGTGATTTGCCCATGGTCGCCATTTACTACTTATAGGGCCATGGTCAAGTCACTTAGTTTAGCTTAGCTGGGATCTGAACTCTGCTCTTGGGACTCTAGCCCTATTCCTGCCATTTCCTGGGCGCTTTACAAGTTACAAGCCTCCTGGCCTCAGCTTCTTCTGCCATAAAATGAGTGGGTTCCATCACGGAGCCAGTTCTGTATCTAGGATTCCAAGAGTCTAAGTTCCCTTGGTTCAGCACTTCCCACTGACCCTCACTGCTCCCTTCTCAGCCTTCCCATTCCCAGCAGACTGATGTGTGACCTCATTGAGAAGTTACCTCATTCACCATTCGCCGTCACCCTCACTGCTCCCAGCTTGGGCTCAGGAGCAAAAGGAGACAGTCAAGAAGCATCTATTAAATGAGATATTCCTTGAATGCTTCTACTTTCTACTGATATTCAAATCATCTTCCCTAAATAATCCACATCATCCTTCCACCAGACATAAAAACCTGTAACCAAGGAAACCACCTTGCCCATTTGAGCAGAAGTACTCCCTCTTTATTCTTTCTGCTGCTTCTTAATGGACAGGTAATACTGGAAGGGACCTTGGGCATGATCTAATCCAAATCTTAATTAACAACAGAGGAGCCTGAGACTTCAAAACACTTCAAGGTCATCTAGCACAATATCAGGACTCGGAGCCAATGCTTCTGTCCCCAAGTGCAAAGTACCATTATTCTTTTGGGTCCATTTTCCCTAACTTACTTTCACTGTCACTCAGTTGACTAAAATAAAACAGAGTTCCCAGAAAAGTTCCCACCTATTTCTGGTGACAGTAGTCAAGGTTCAGCAAGTGGAATTGGCTTTCCTTCAACAATAAGGAACTTGTTACCTCTCTGAGTAACCCTTTCTCTTTGAGGATTCTCTCATTGATAGAAAGAACTCCAATGGATTAAACCAAAATCTGTCTCACCATACTTTTCTTATTTCAATTAATTCAATTCAACCAAAACTTTATTAAGCACTTACTGTGTTCAGAAAACTGAGCTAGAAACTAGATACTCAGAAGCCAAAGACCAAAACAGAATACTGTCTGCCCTCAAGGAACTTTGGTCCCAGTAAAAACAGACAACATGCAAGCAAGTAAAGCAATACAAAGTTCATACAAGATAACATAGGGTAAATTCAGGATGGAAATACTTCTAATAACTGTGGGGATTAAGAAGGTTTCATTTACTGTGGGATTAAGAAAGGTTTCATTTACAATAGAAGGTAGAACAGGAAGGAAGCTATGAGATGGAGATGAGGAGAGAAGGAACAGGGAAAGGAGATGACATGGCGTGAAGGCAGAGTATCAGCTGGCTAGTCAATTTGACTGGAAGAAATAGGGTGTGAAAGAGGAATGGGAAGTAACTGGAAAAGATGGTGGAAGACAGACTTAGAGACTTGAAATGCCAGGCCAAGGAAATAAGACCTTTTTTTGGTACTGAGTACTTTAATTAATATCCTATAGTATTTAGTATTAACATGAATAACATGGTAAGATCTGAGAACATAGAAAATAGATAACAAAGTTTAGTGTAGGATGACAGCAAATATCTACTTTAAAGCTATAGTAAAAAAAAAAAAAAAAAAGTCCTGGAACAAGAAGAAAGAGACAGAACTTTCCTTTCAAAATGACAGTGTAAGATGAGTGGAGTGGAGTAGAGCTGCATTTAGGCACCCAAGTCTGAATCTCACCAAAGGACAATCGCCAGTTGTTCCTCAGGAATGAGATCGCGTATGTCCATTCAGCTTACTCTCTTCTTATTTTTCAATTCTAGGCCCTTTGGTGCTCACAAATAGCTTCCTTCCACAGAACATTAACAAAGCATTTGAATGAATGGATTGATTTAATGGTTTGCATGCACTTACATTGGAGAGTCTAGAAGGAAGACATTCTTTATCCCTTTGCTCCTTCTTGTGTATATGGTTAAGCCAATAGCCTCCTCTCCCTGAAAAGACCCTGGAGGATTCTGGTACTTGTTGCTATCAGCAAATCACATACAAACAGGGACAGCTAGAGGGCTTCTTTAGAATATTTTTAGGATTTTTCTATGGATGTTTCGCCCATTTCAAATCTACTTGGGATGTTCCAGATGAGGACAAAAGCTTTTAACATCTCCGATTTTGTGCTTTGTTCATCCTGGTAATCACAGAATCATTGAACAGTTATCTCCATAGCCATATTTACCCAAGATTCTGCATGGGAAATACATTGAAAAAACACCTTAAAAGGAGAAGTGTTCATTAAAAAGTCAAAGACTTTTAATTAAACAAACTATATAGGGTGGGACCTTGTATTGTATTTTTCAGTTAATTCTGGGATGGTTGATTTGTTTAAAAGCATGACAGATGTTTCTCATTTTCACCAAGGGTATTTTCTGTATCCTTATATACCTTCCATAACCCTTGGTTTAAAGGGTATGAGAATCTTTCCTCAATGTTGGAAATGAATTATTCAAAGGCATGAGCCTTCAGGAAGGGTATGGTGGAGTTGGAAAGAGTGGGAAAGAAAAGAGATCCAAGGTGTTCCGGTTTCTAGCTTTATGAGAGAAACTGCCTAGTGTCTATCTCTCTTCAAGTTTCTAAAGGGAGAGAAAAGCCCTGGAAAGAAGTTCATATGAAAGGATTGAACGTCTCCATCATGTCCCTCTCCCCAGTTTGCTATTTTAGAGCTTTTGTAAAATTTAAAAAAAAAAATTCACTTCCCCAGGACTTTCTCCTGATTAAACTGAATTATATCTTTCCAATCTGCATTGCCTCATTTATTGTCAGAGGCAAACTTTCTCTGCTTTCTGTTTTGCTATTGACTTGGATAAATGGGTTTCTTTGTTATTGGTATATATGTTCATTACAGAACTGGCATTTTGGGGGAAGAAAATTAATCCTTGGATGTAAATCTTGGGCTTTTTCCCATGAAATAGTGATTAGAACTGTAGCTTGAAGAGTAAAATTATATTTCTTACACTAACAATATTTAAGGGAGCAGATAGATATAATTCTTGCCAAGCACCCCCTCTCTCTCTGAGTACATCATAGTGGTTGGTCTCTGGCTCAGACCTCCTGCTTCCTTTCCTGGCAGAAATCAAAGTCTTTCTTGAAGAAAGGTGGGGGAGGAGTTGCTAGAAATGTCTATTCCTGCTTCCCTATGAGCCATATGCATGATACACTTTGTTTCACTACTATATGTGACTAAATCATTGTCATAAATATTTTATAGAGATGAAAAAGTAACCATATGGCATGTCAGAAACTAATAAAATCAACTTATTATAATTACATTTCTTTTGATTTTTTCCAGTTTTTAAATATCTTTCAAATATCTTGGGAATCAATTTTCCAATGCTTTCAAGATTTCTAACATGGATTTCGGTGTCTAGTTAGACTAGTTCAGATACTTTTCATATCTGTGTTTTCTTAAGCACTGTTTTCACTTCCAAATTTCGTATCTCACTTACTGACATGTTAGATATCAAACATGTTCCCCTATGATGGAAATAGTTGACCAAAGGTATGGTTCCACTTTTCATCTGCACACTTTCAATTCAATCGAAATAAACAAGTTTTTCAGGATCAAGCCATGGCAAGTCATTTTCCTAGATACTGGTGATGCAAAAACCAAAATAAAACATTCTGTGCCCTCAAAGAGCTTACATTCTACTTAAATAGAACATGTACCTAGAGAAGTAAATGTAAATTAGGTACAAGGTAGATAGAATGTAACTGGAGGGCTAACAAGTGAAGGTACACAAAGGCTTATCTTTGATGTTAACAACATGGTAAATTCATGTTTTCCCAAGGGAACAATGATTCTCCATTCTCTTGGCAAACAGTTGCAGAAAAAGAATCAGTAAACATTTATTGAACACCTATTATATGACAGGCACAATGTTAAGTCCTACATCTCTAGAAAACTTTTCAAGAGGCAAAATATGAGAAATATTTTGATGCACTCAGAACATCCACAGCAAATCTGTGACTTGACATCAAAATTCATCCAGGGCATCAAGATAAGATAAAATTTGAATGAGAACTAGACCTATGCAGATTGGTATTTCCTAGAATATTATTTAAATGTCTGAAAGGTAAAGGGGCTTTTTCCATGCTTACAGACCAGTTTCAAAGTTAGGACTTGAACTCAGGTCTTCCTTTCTCTAAGGTCCATTTTCTATCAACTATACTATGTTTTATTTCAAGGAAAATTGAATCATAAAATCAACATAGCTCGAGTAGAAAAAGTCAAGAAAAAGTCTCAGAACTCAAGAATCACAATATATTTCTTGCCACAAAAAAATCTCAGAAAATCCCAGAATTCCAAACTGAATCAAAAGGGGCCTTAGCCACCAATTGCCCAACCTTAATCTGAATAAGAATCTTCTCTACTCTTAATTGGCAAGATTTTTGCTTAAAGCCCTTCTCTGAACAAGAGCTTCTCCACACACCAAGGGAGCTCATTCCCCTTGAGAATAATTCTCATTTTGGAAGCTTTTCCTGTCTGCTACCAGAAGAATTAGCAACTCATTACTTCTCCAGAAGGATGATCAAGAAAATGAACAGGGAAAATAGAGCAAAGCAACTATCATGACCCCATCAAACCTTTCTTTCTTCCATAGTTTTCACATTTCAATGACTGCCTGAAAAAACTTGCATATTTGCCCCAAATAGCCAATAATTCAAATAACTTCCCCCAAGTACAAAGAAGACATACCTCATAAATATCATCCTGAAGCTTTTCTCATGTATTTCGATAGATTTCTTTTTGTCCGGGACTCAAGAAAACTATGCAAATTAGATAGAAAAAAAATCTACTTTATTTTTCCATCAATAGATGGCACTAGAAATATCCACTTTCTTTCTCTGAGCTGTATCCCCAATTCCCCAAGAATTCCCCAAGCTCAAGAATGTGTCCAAGTTGGGTAATAATGATAAAATTATTATATCTCATTTCTAAAGTGCTTTAAAAGTTTACAAAACTATTTTCAAAGCTATCCCAAAACCTACTTGAAATGGCCAGGTGGTGGGAAGACCCACCTTCTTCTCTTGCTTTTCTTTCTCACTCTCTTCCTCAATCCAAAATTACCCAGAACTCATTTGGGCTGCCTGTTTGATCATAATGTTTGAATGATATAAACATCACCAACTATCTATTTTCAATTAAGATGAAGAAGTACTGGATTTTACCATTTTCCCGGTCACTCTATAGTAAGATCCTCTAAGTCTTATCATATGCCCTGGAATTATATCCTATAGACCTTCTAACACTATCATCTAATCTATGGATGTTATTTAAGGTTTCTTGGGAGTCGGCATCTACCTTTCCACTACACCCTTAGTGTTTCCATTGTACATTGGTAGCTAATGAAATCTGTCAAGGACCATAAACTCCAAAGTATGCTGACAAACACTCTAATACCCAAATCTCATTTGCTCCTTGTCATTCCATGATGTTATACAACCGCTTAATATCCATGTTGTTTACAATTCTGGGGAAAAAAAGGTTCCATGAAAAACTGGGCAAACATACAGCAATCCATACTACTTGTGACCTCGTGATGATTCAAGCAAGGAGGAAGACAATGATGAGTGAAAGGTTCTGATTCCTAGGAGACACTATCTAAGAATGATCAAGAGAATTTAGGGCTTCCAAAAAATGCAAAGTACATACAAACACAGCAAGCTTCCTGAAAATAAGGAGTATCTTTTTCCTCTTTTTCTGTCCCCAACACTAATATAGTTCCTGGCACATGAAGGAGATTAATAAATGTTTTTCATTGATCATTGATTGATTGAAAGAATCAAAGTGCACCTCCTATGTAAAATTGATACTACATGAAATGAAATTCAAGTTCATTTAATTTCTTTTGCCAAATATTAAGCATTTATTCTCTACATTAGACAACTCTAAATGTTAGGTATACACCAATAAAAAGAAAGATAGTCGGGGCAGCTAGGTGGTGCAGTGGATAGAGCATCAGCCTTGAATTCAGGAGGACCCGAATTCAAATCTGGTCTCAGACACTTAACACTTTCTGGCTGTGTGACCCTGGGCAAGTCACTTAACCCCAGCCTCAGAAAAAAAGAAAAGAAAAAAAAAAAGAAAGAAAGATAGTCCCTACAATTGAGGAGTTTATAGTATAATAATTGAAAGACACCATTATGTAGGAGAGTGGTAGTCAGGAAGGGATATTTTGGTCACCCAAGTCACAGAGAGGATGAATAAAATCATGGGACCGTTAGATGACATAATCTTCCCAGGAATGGTACTATTGGTTGGATTACTGTCCCAAAACTAAAAATAGAAAGCAGAGGGAGTTTGGGGTCCACCATAACATGCATAAAAGAACAGCATTCTTGGTCTGGCTTGGAGTAAATATGATTCTCTCTTGCCAGTAATGAGTCTAGAACACAAGGATAGGAGATGAAATTCTAGATTGTAGACTTAAGGGTGAAATGAGGTAGCACAGTATAAAGATGGCTCTAAAGTCATCATGGATTAAGATCATAACTACATGATCCTAAATGTTCAGACATGCTAGTTTAAAATGAGTCAAAATCTTTAAATGCATATGAAAGCTTGACATGTAAGGAAGAACTGGAGCAGCTCGAAAGGCTCATGAGAGTCAGATGGAGAATTGTCCACTTGAACATTTACATCTCAGAAAACAGCAATCACTACAGAGCAGGGCTTGACTTATTATTTATATTATTATATATTATATTATTATATTATATATATTATATTATTATAAAGTAATAGAGAAAATGTTAATAATGATTAAACTTAAAAGTGTATCTTGCCTACGTTTTTGTGCTTTCTTCAAAGAGTCAGTTGTTAAACATTGACCAGCCCACCACTACTTGCTGATATGGATCTAGAAGGATATACGGACTGTTCAAAAGGAGTAGATCAGATTAAAGGACATTGGATTTGCATCATATATTAGAATCAAATTCTATCTCAAAAGAATTAACCTTTCATTTTTAGATAAAGTCTGTCAGTTGTATAATTAAAGTGAGATTCTGTGAGCACTTAGAAAGGCAGGCAATAACTAGGTTAGCTGTTATGTTTTCTTGCTTTCTTTCTTGAATAATAGTAATAGATGGCTAAACAGTGGCTTTAATATGCCTGGATTTCAGCAAGATATTTGACTGAACATCCTATGCTATCTTTGTGAGCAAGATACAGACTTCTGGATTAAATAACATTCCAAGTTAGGTGGATTCCATACTGGAAAGACTGGAGAGATAGTGCCCTAAAGATCTGGTCCATGATGATCTGATTGGGCTGCATGTCTTAACTGTGTTAAGGAAGATTCTCTCAGTGTGCACAGCATTGTGATTTCACAGCTGGAGCTTTTGAACAGGACCACGTGAACCTTAGAATTCCCCATCTTCAATAGTTAGGGTTCTGGTCTAAAGCTGTCATCATAAGCATTTTATGGACTTTCCTATGGACTTCCCACTTACAACTGGTACGAGGAACATGATAGGATCCCAGAGGTCAACCAATCCAACCCCCTTATTTAATAGGTGGAGAAACTGAGGTTCAGAAAGGTTAAATGACTTGGCTAGTGTTGCCCAAATAGTAACTATCTGAAGAGTAATAATGACCAGTATTTCTATAGTGTCTACTATGTATTTCTATAATGTCTACTATGGGCCAAGCACTGTGCTAGGCACTTTACAACTATTTGATCCTCATGATAATTCTAGGGTTATCAAGAAGATCACAAAATCCCAGGAGCTATCATTATCTTCCAAGGAAAACTAAGGAAACAAGACAAGGCAAAGGAAGTTAAATTATTTGTTCACAGGTCACCTGGTTAGAAAGTCTCTGGAGTGATATCTGAACTCAGACCTTCCTGGCTCCAGGCCCAGCTTGTCTACACCAGCCAGCTTGTCATAATTCTCTGATGTGGAGAAGCTCAGGAATTGGCTTAAGCTAAAAGAAAAGTAGGAAAGTGTAGTTCAGTGCTGACAAACTCCAATAGACAGATGCCTATGGCTCACATATTTGACTTAGAAAGCCACAAATTAATATTATCTGCACTATAATTTCATTTTATTAAATATTTCCCAATTAATTTTTAATCTGGTTTGGTTTGCACTCAGGAGTTCTCTGGACAAGAGCAGCTGTAAATCTGACACCTCTGGATTATAATGGATGAGGCCTTCAGTTGAGATACAGGAAGATGTGGATTCAAATTTTTCTTTTAGTAATTGTGCAACTCTTAAGTAGTAAGTCAATTAATTTTTTCTCTACCTTAGTTTCTTTATCTGAAAAGTGAAGAAATTGGGCTTGCTGGCCACTGAGGTACTTTCTAGATTTAAATCTACGGTCTGAATCCTAGCAAAGATGGTTGCTTGGGAGCGCTGGTTTTAAAGGAGTCTAACTAAGTTCCTTTCTGAGAACAAGGCTAACCAAGGACAATTCTCTGAGAAGGCAGTCTTGTGATGGATTTCTGTGAATGTATCTGGGCAGATAAATGCATTTTCAGCAATTGCTGAGAAGACACAATGTTAAAGGCCCAGGAGCTATTCTCAGAGGTATCTAGATACAGATTTGTAATAACAACTACCTTTTCAGAAATGCAGGTAGCTCATTCATCACTGCTCTGGCTGCTGTTCACCAGGGACACAAAATGGTTCAGGGATTCCAGGAAAAAAAAAAGAGATTTTTCAGCATAGAGAAAACCTGATTCTACTACTACCCCCTCCTCAGGAACTTAGTTGATATATTCTGGCACCTCAAGAATTGCAACTCAAAGGAAGAAAGGTGAATGGATTCTCTGACCTATCAAAATCTGTACTTTGATAATTAGTACCTCAATTTTCTCCTTATGTAAACGCATACAGGAATGTCAATCTGCCTAGGTGTGGAGGGGAAAGTACAAAGGTAAGAGGTATTAGGGTTTTTCAGAAGTTTGTACCAATGCAACAAGCTATGAGTAAGAAATTAACGTGGACAAGTTATGAGTTTGCCCCAAAAAAGAGCCTATGGGAAGAGCAATGGTCTGATGCCAAATGGACCCAAGGACATGACTCGATTTGTAAAGTGGAACCCAGAAACTATCTAAGGGGAAAACAATCCAAGCAATAATGATGGTCCAGAAGCATGATGGAATGGAAGGAACCCTGGGCCAAGATTCAATTTTTTTTCCTGTACTACAGAGCAAGCTCAGTGAGAAGGGGACCATATCTTAATATATTCCTGTATTCTCAGCACTCAGAAATGGCCTTTCAATTAAGGGATTTTTAATAAACATTTGTTGGATGACCCAGTATAATTCATATACATGAAAGAGAAGGAAGAAAAATAAAGGTGTGGAAAAATAAGGAAGGGAAAAAAGGAAGGAGGGAGAGAAAGAAAGATGTAGGGAAGGAAGAATAAATGGAAGGGAAAGATGAAGGAAAAAGGAGGAAGGAAAAGAAGAAGGAAGAGAAGGGAAAGAAGGGAAGAAGAAAAAGAGAGAGGGAAGGAAGAGGAGGGGGGAAAAAGAGAGAGAGAGGAAGAAAACAAAAAAACATGTAATACATTTTTTAAAATCTGAAACTATAAACAGATTCTCCATACTGCTGGACCTTCAACTCTCACAAAAGGAGTCAAGCTTGTTTTTTATAATTTTGAAATTCCCAACTCCTCAATACCACATAGTTTTGATAATTGCTACTTTGTAATGTAGTTTGAGATACAGGTGCACTATTCTCCCTTGATTTTTACCTCTTAAAAATTATTTCCTAGATATTCTGGATAAAGCCTGGAACATAATAAATAGGTGCTTTATAAGTATTTGGTGACTGGCTGGTTTTGTTTTCCCAAATGAATTTTACTATTTAATAGAGTTCTGTAAATTACCCTATTGATAGACTGTTGGTAAGGAAATAAAAATATTCATTAGCATTGGTAATGTTGTCATTTTCATTATATGAATAAGGTCCAGCCATTTACACAAAATACTTCTCCAATTATTTAAGTTGCCTTTATTTATTTAAGGAACTTTGTAATCAAATCTATGCAAATCTATTTTATGAGCTTAGGTAGAAACCATGATGAACTAAATTTCCATTCCCTCTTGACTCTTAGATTTTGTTATTATATTATGATATCTAGATAGATAGATAGATAGATAGATAGATAGATATTATTTTATAGAAATACTATTGGGTTTTTTGAGTTTATTTCATAGCTTTGGTGAAGCTATTGCTGATTAACTACAATTATCTAAGTAAACTAAAATGACATTAGTAGATAGGAATCGGATCTTTTCATCTTTAATTTTTTATTTAAAATATAAAATAAATGACTAATGCACTAAATATTCATTTTTAAAATTTGAAAGCAACATACAAATCCAAATGAGCACAAAAGAGGACATATTGAAAATCATAGGAGAAATAGATAAATGGGAAACCAAAAAGAATCTAAGAGTTGAAAGTTGGGGAGAAGAATGTTTGACACATGAGAAACATCCAGCACAAAATAACTGATGGAACATGGAAGAACTTCTTCAAGGACCAAATTTTTGTGTCTCATTTGTACATTATGGAGAGGAAAGTGGAAGCAGGAAGGGAAGAGGGAGGAAAAGTAGCAAAGGACCAAGTTATAAGGAACTTTAAATGCCAAAGAGAAGATCTTATATTTTATCTAGTCAGCAATAAGGTGCCATTGGAGCTTCTTACACAGAAGCAGGAAGTGATTTGGTTAGACCTACACTTTAGGACTCTGAAGGGAGAATAGATTGGAATGGGCAGAGACTTGAGACAGGGGAGAACTAGTAGAAAGGTACTGCAGTACCGCCAGTGAGTAAACCAAGACCTGAACTAGGATTGTATGAGTGGGGAGAGGGGGGACATATACAAGACAGACAAATTAGAAGTTTAGCAAATGATTGGATAAAAAGATAAGTAAGGGATAGAAGCCAAAGTTGACACTGAAGTTACAAACCTAGCTGACTAGAAGAATGCTGGTTCTTCTATGGTAATAGAGAAAAGTTCAAAAGATGGGAAATCTTGGGAGTAAGGAAGATAAATAATTCTATTTTTATCATTTTGAATGAGATATGGGGCAACTCCAAAAATGTCCAAAGGACAATTGGAAATAATTAGTATATGGAGACTTGATACACAGAAATATGAGTGTCATATATTATTGGATTATCTAAAGTAAAGGAAAAGATGGTACCCAGGGGACATGGAAAGACGTATGAAGTGGGTCTCAGGCCTAGACCAAAAATATTCAGAAGACAGATCTTTTCTCATCCCCAAATAGCCTCAACTCTATTTGCTTTCACATCTCCAATGCTCTTCAGATCCTTTGAATGCATTTATGACTTGATGACCTAGAAGAATCTTGCCACAGGCCTGACTCTTCTTTGATAGAATAACTCTGAGCCGGCATGTAAAAAAAGGAATGATTTCCACAGGACGGGCTCCATCCTTCAGCAATCTAATCCTTGTATCTTCCAAGGATTTAGAGAGATTGTGGAACTTCAAACACAATTACAAAACTAGGAAATGCAAAATCTATAAACGTGAAAGTCATTTCTTGGATTTTCATACATTGAGAAAGCTCTTTAATATTTTTGAAATTCATACACATGTACTTGGGGGAGAAAGAACTTGAACAATACGCACAACTCTCATTATGTTACTCTCCCATTGTGCTTTTTGCTAAATGAAAGAATATCATTTCTACAGTTAGTCCTGTAAGAAATGTTTACAGTTAGGTTTCCACAAACAGGGAAACGAAGGACTAGGAGAAAGGGTGAAACATCCTGTTCAGATATCTCCGATCTATCATCTTGTGAGTGAACAAGCTAGCTAAACCACAAAGTTCCTGAGAAGGGGATCCAGCCCTAAAACTAGCTAAAACTGGCAGCTTCAGTGACAGAACACAAACTTCTTTCATGCTCAGTGAACCTCATACGTATTAACCAGTACACCATGAGGGCGGGATTAGTCACCATCTCTGAACATGGGATATATGACCAGGGAGGAGCAACATGTAAGGGGTGGAAAAGGAAGATTGTAACTCAGAAGAACTCAGGTCAACGAGAACTCTGGAGGGGGGAGTAGGAGTAACCTTAAAGTATAAAAGCTGCTTCTTTCCGTATCAGAGTATGCACTCAAGAAATTTGTATACCCACTTTTACAGGAGTATAGTAAAAGTTTAAATTGCTTCCCTCATCCTGACTCTGTTCATTCACTGCATCATATTGGGGTTGATAATAATAAATGATGATGATGATGGTAATTTTCTCACTACACATTTGGATAGTTTCTCCTTGTAATCTATCAGTCAATGAATCTAAAAGCACTCACTAAGCAAATCAGGTGCCAAGCACTGTGCCAGACACTGAGATTATTAAACAAAAATAAAAGAGTCCCTGCCCACACAGAGCTTACATTTACTTCAAAGAAGGATTCATCATGTTTAGAGATAAATAAAAAGAGCAAATGTGCAAAATTAGTACAAAGGGAAGTGATGGGGACTGGGTGGTATTGCCTAACAATCTAAAGCATCAGGAAAGACATTTGGACTCATCCTTTGAGAGCCAAGAACACTTTGAGAAAACCATTCTTCCAAACATATTCATCCTTGCTAAGAATGGGCTCAAACTTAGAGAATAGAGGATAAATTATGGGAAACCTCTGTGGCAAAGACTTAGCTCCTGGAACTTCAGGGCCTGGAAGTAGTTTTGCTATTGTTAAAATCAACCCTTTGAGAAGAGCATTTCTATTGGGAGGCTTTCTCAGCTGGATTTACAGGATTTTCTGCTCACTGTAGCCTGACTCTCTTCTCTAGTGCTGAAATTGTTTTTTTATAACTCAGATAACTCCATACCTATTTCTGTTTTGTGTTTTTCTGCATTGTTTGTTGTGCTCCTCTTCAATCCTCAATAAAAATGTATTAAGTACCTACTATGCAGCAGACACTGTGTTAAGCATTAAGCACACCAAAAAAGGCAAAATACAGTCCCTGCCCACAAGGAGACCCCAATCTAATGGAAAAAACAACAAACACATTTAAACAAGTGGAGGAGGCAAAGCTAAAATAGCAGAGTTAAGGCAAAGATTTACTCAACCTCTCCCCCAAATCACTCCAAATTTCTTTAAATAATGATCCTAAACAAATTTCAAAACACCAGAACACCCAAAAAGATGGAGTGCTATGTTTTCCAGCTGAAGGCAATTTAGAAGCTCAGCAGAAAAGATCTGTGAAAGCTCAGTGGATAGTCTCAGCACAAGCTGCTGCAGCAGCAGCCCTGGCCACAGCAGCAGCAGCCCTGGCCATAGCATTGGCCCTGGTCGATGAGTCTGGACTTCTGAATCAGCATCAGTCTTGGAGACTTCCAGACCTCTTAGCCCAGGAATATCACAAAGAACTTGGAAGGTCAGCACAGAGGGTCTGTGTCACCATGGTGGCATTCCAGCATTTAGTTCCAGCAAGCTGTGACAACACAGGCCTGGCCCCAGCATTAGCAAAGCAGAACTCTGTTGATTTAGCACACTAGATATTACAGCTGCTGTGGGGTGGAGACAATCCTAACAGCTCCAGGGCAGAAAAGAGTGTTTGTGGTCAGGTCTCTAAAAGAAAGCCCTGAAGCTTGGGACAATGAATCTTTCACCCTGGCAACAAAGTTCTACTTTAATAAAGAGTTAAAAGTGAGTAATAGACTAGAAAAATGAGCAAACAACAGAAAAAGTTTATGACCATTGAAAAGGATGATCAAAACAGATACTCAGAATATGATAGCAAAGTCAAAACTCTTACAGCCAAAGCCTCCAAGAAAAATAAGAATTGGGCTTAGGCTATGGAAGAGTTCAAAAGGGATTTTGAAAATCAAGTAAAGGAGTTAGAGGAAAAATTAAGAATTGAGAATGATGTAAAAGGCAATACAAAAAGGTAACAAAAAGAATGTCTTCTAAAGCAAAATTGGCCAATTGGGAAAGGAGGTATAAAAGGTCAATGAGGAAAATAATTCCTTAAAAATTAGAACTGAGAAAATGGAAGATAATGATTTTATGAGAAATCAAGATACAAAAAAAGTAAAACCAAAAAAAGAAAAAAGAAAATATAGAAAAAATAAAAACTATCTCATTGGAAAAATGACTAATCTGGAAAACAGATCCAGGAGAGATAATTTAAAATTTATCTGTCTACCTGAAAGTCATCATCAAAAAAAGAGCTTGGACATCATATTTCAAGAAATTATCAAAGAAAATTGTCCTAATATTCTAGAATCAGAGGATAAAATAGAAATTGAAAGAATCCATCAATCACTTCTTAAAAGAGATCCCAAAATTAAAACTCTCAGGAATATTTTAATCAAATCCCAGAACTCCCAAGTCAAGGAGAAAGCACTGCATACATCGGGAAAAAAACAATTTGAGTATAGTGAAGTCACAGTCAGGATAACACAAGATTTATCAGCTTGTACTTTAAATGACCAGGGAACTTGGAATATAATATTTTGAAGAGTAATAGAGCCAGGATTACAGCCAAGAATCACCTACCCAGCAAAACTGAGTATAATCCTTCAGAGGAAATAGAGTGAAAGAGAGGATTTTCAAGCATTAGTGATGAAAAGAACAGAGCTGAATGGAAAATTTGATTTTCAAATACAGGACTCTAGAGAAGGACTCTAGAGAAGTTCACCATAAGGAACTTAATAATTTCCTACATGAGAGGATGATCTTGGTAACTCATTAGAACTTTCTCATTATTATGGCAGTTAGTAGGAGTATATATCAACAGAGGGCACAGATGTAAGTTAAATATGAATGATACTTTCTTTTTTAAAATGACAAAATTAAAGAGTGAGAGAGGAATGTATTGGGAGAAAGGGAAATGGAGAAGTGAAATGTTGCAAATTATCTGCTATTTAAAAAAAAAAGGAGACAACAACTGTGTGCCAATAAATATAATAACCTAAGTGAAACAGAAAGTCTGGGAGGGAGTCAAGATGGCAGAGTAAAGTCAGGAAGCTGCAAAAGCTCTCCAAGTTTCCATCAAAAAACACATGAAACCAAACCTCTGAATGGAATCTGATGGAATGAAACTATTCTCCAACTCAAAATAGACTGAAAAAACTTCAAGAAAGGTCAGTCTTGCTGGGGTGAAAAGGGTGTTCAACCTAAGTCGGATAGACTTTGGGAAAATTGGTGAGAGGGTATTAATCACAGCAAATCAGCAATTAAGACCTTCAGTCCTGACTCAGTAAAGAAGCAAATCAGGGAGGCAGCTTCCAGCTCCAGCTCAAGAAGCAAACTCTGGGAAGTCAGACTGTTTCCTGAAAAGAACAAGCAAAGATTACCCCTCCAAACTTAAGGGGTCCCTTTGCTCAAAGGCAAGGCCCAGAGCTGCTCAGGAAGCTTAGAATAGTGCTCCATTTAACCCAGGAGCAGAGCTTGAACATAAAAGCAAAGAAAGAGGAAATACCAAAAGAAAAGGAAAGAAAATGAGTAGGAAAAAAAAAAGAAGAACCTTGACCATAGAAAGCTACTACGGTGACAGGACAGAACAAAACACAAACTCAGACAAAGACAGAATATCCACAGGAGAAATCTCAAAGAGTGAGGTAAATTGGTCTCAAGCTCAAAGAAGCTTCTTGAAAATGTTCATTAAAAAACTTCAAAAGGCAAATGAGAGTGGTAGAAGAAAAAAATAATCTGTAATGGATAAATACTTACAAAAATACAGATTGCCCAAATTAACAGAGGAGGAAATAAATTACTTAAATTGGACCACTTTGGAAAAGGAAATTGAACAAACCATTAATCAATTCCTTAAGAAAAAAATCTCCAGGGCCAGATGGATTTACATGTGAATTCTAGCAAATACTGAAATAACAATTAATTCCAACACTGTGCAAACCCTTTGGAAAAATAGGAGAAAGAAGGATTCCTAACAAATTCTTTTTATGAGACAGAGAGGGTGCTGATACCTAAACTAGGTAGGGTCAAAACAGAAAAAGAAATTTATAGACCAATGTCCCTAATGAATATTGATGCAAAAGTCTTAAATAAAATATTAGCAAAGAGATTTCAGCAAGTTATCCCTAGGGTAATACACCATGACCAATTAGGATTTATACCAGGAATGCAGGGCTGCTTCAATATTAGGAAAACCACTTGCATAATTGACTATATCAATAACAAAACTAATAAAAATCATATGATTATCTCAATCAATGCAGAAAAAGCGTTTGGTAAAATCCAACCCACATCCCTATTAAAATCACTAGAGAATATAGGAATAAATTGAGTTTTCCTTAAAATGATCAATGACATCTATTTAAAGCCATCAACAAGCATGATATGTAATGTGGACAAACTAGAACCATTCCCAATAAGATCAGGGGTGAAACAAGATTGCCCACTATCACCATTACTATAATACAATATTGTATTGAAAATGTTAGCTTTTTCAATAAGAGAAGAAAAAGAGAGTAAAGGAATTAGAGTAGGTAAAGAGTCAAATTATCACTCTTTACAGATGATATGATGGGCTACTTAGAGAATTCAAGAGAATCAACTAAAAATCTACTAGAAGCAATTCACAACTTTAGCAAAGTTGCAGGATATAAAATAAATCCACATCAGCATTTTTACATATTACCAATAAAGTCCAGCAGCAAGAGATACAAAGAGAAATTTCATTTAAAATAGCTATAGATAATATAAAATATTTGGGATTCTACCTGCCAAAGCAAAATCAGAATTGAACACAATTACAAACACTTTCCACACAAATAAAGTCACATCTAATCTTTTGGAAAAAATATCAAGTGCTCATGGGTAGGCCGAGCTAATGTAATACAAATGGCAATACTACCTAAATTAATCTACTTATTCAGTGCCATATCAACCAAACTTCCCAAAAATAATTTATATGATTTATATGTACCAAAAATATTCATAGGAGCTCCTTTCTCAGAGCAAAAGAAAATTGGAAATCGAGGAGATGCCTATCATTTGGGGAATGGCTCAATAAATTGTGATGAAATACTATTGTTCTATGGGAAATGATGAGTAAAAAAAAAAAAAAAACCTGCAAAGTCATACATGAACTCAAGCAAAGTGAAATGTACTGTATACAAAGTAGTAGCACTGTTCTGAGATGACCCACTCTAAATGACTTTACTATTTTCAGCTGTACAATCATACATGACTGCTCTGAAGGACTCATAATGGAAAATACCATCCATACCCAGAGAAGAAATTGATTATGTCTGAAAACAGTTTGAAGCATTATTTCTTTCTCTCTCTAGCTCTCTCTTTTTTAACTTAATTTTTCTTGAGGGTTTTTATTTTGATTAGTTTAGGAGATTTTTTTTTTTTTCACAACTTGACTTTTCTGGAAATGTTTTGCCTAACTTCACATGTGGTTTCTTAATTGTGGGTAGAAATAAAGGAGAAAATCTAGAACTCAAAAAAATTTTAAACAAATATTTAAAATGTGTTTTAAATCTACCTGGGAAAAGCATTAAATAAATAAATAAAATACAAATAGGTACAAGCAAACCATGTGCACAATAAACAATAAATCATTACAAAGGGAAGTCACTAGAATGAAGAGAGATTGGGAACAGCTTCCCATAACAGATAAGGTTTTAATTGGGACCCAGAGGAACCCAAGGTGGGCAGTAGGCAGAGATGGAGAGAACTCCAAGCATGGGAGAGGAACAGAAAAAATGGCCTGAGCTAAAAGATGCCATATCTTATTCATGAAACAGCAAAAAGGCTAATGGCACCGAATCAAAAGACTGTGTGGTAGAGAATAAGGTGTAAGCAGACTGAAAGTTTAGGGAAGGGGTTGGTTATGAAGGGTTCAATGCCAAACAGAATGCCACTTCCGTCACAGGACAAGCACAGCACCAGATGGAAAGCCTGAGATCAAAAGGAAGGTTGCTCTTCTATGCATTGAAGGCTCTTGATATCTATGTTGGGAGACAAAGTTGGCAGTAGGAGGTGGAAGTTGCTGGCAGAGATGGAAATTGCTGTTTGGGGGCAAATAAAAGAAGCTCAACTGCCTTCCCTAAGGGAATCTGTAAGGCACCAGACATTGAGTCAGAGGAAGATTTAACATCTCTTTTCACCTGAGACTAGAAATCTTCAAAGTCATGCGACTAATAGGGGAAGAGAAAAAAGAAATGCTTTCCTTCCTTTAAGGAATCTACCACTCTCAAAATGCTGAATGGAATGTCTCTCATTTGCGACAGGGGAGAAGGAGAAATCAATTCTCTTCTCTCCTCTTTTAGAGGTTCCATTCCACAAAATCTTCTAAAATTTTACTCCCCCCAACTTTTACAAGATTTCAGTGTTAACCATAAATGTGATTAATTCTCTCAACTAATCAAGACAAAAATCAGAGAACATTTCTCACCTTATAAAAAGTTATTAATAGGTGCAAACACTTTGTTAACACCCCTCACAGAGTAGAATCTGTGACTACCTTAACTGAGCCAGGAGAGAGATAATCACGTCTCCCTCCTACATTTTTTTTTCATTTTACACCAATGAATTCAGTTCTTCCCGTGATAACCCAAATCCCTAATATTTTTGTTAATTATTTCTCTATTCCATTTTATTTATATACCACAAGTTTTTTTTCAATCATTCTCCCAAATAACCATCACCCATTTGCTTTCAGTATTTTGATACCACAGAGAGTTACAGTGAATAGTTTGCTATAGAGTCTATCTTTGTTTCTTTCTTTGACTCACTGGGATCTATATTAGTGTGGAATTACCTCACATATGTCCCCCAACCCATATGGACAGGTTAAACATTTTTGGTACATAATTCCAAGGGAAATCCAGAACATTGTTTCACTGTAGAGTTCCACCAGTCATTCTCTCAGTGTCCCTGTCTATTCACAGCTCCTCCAACATTGGTTGTTTCCATCTATTGCATAGTTGCTAATTTGCATATTTAAGGTGAAAATAGAGAGTAGTTTGAAAGGACATTTCTCATGCTGTTAGTGATTTGAATAATGTTCTATGTTGTCTTTTATAGTCTGTAATTCTTTCTAAAAACTGCCCATGGTTTTTAGCCATTATCTAACAACCTCATGTATCTTTGACAATTCCATGAATATTTGGAGTATCACACTTTACTGGTGATAATAAATGCAAATATTTTCCATCTCTTCTATTTCTCCTATAATTTTTGTCTTAATGATTTTATTCCTGTAAAAATCTTTTAAATTCTATATAAGTAAAATTGTTTAATTTGTCATATATTATCTCCTCTATTCACCTCCTCTGAATTACTAATGATTGCTAGCCAGGCGTCCTCATGGAGTCTTCACTCCAACCTCCAGCCTCAACTGCACCAGGTGTACATTGATGAACAGTCCCCACAACTAGCCCTCCCCAGACCAACCACATTGCTGCTGGTTCCCAGATTTCTGTATCACAGCCTGCCATCATCCACGCCAATCAATGGCCCTATGGTTTCACCCTTGAACTCTATGGCTTACTTGACAAGAGCAACCCCATCTAGCCATCAGACCTCTAGCTGTATTGTCTCTATTATTAAAATGTAAGATTCTTGATGACTTGGATTATCTTAATTCTTACAGTTTTTCTACTAGTTCTCAGGATGTTGACCGAGTGTTTAATCCATGGTTTTAAATTCATTCATTCATTCATTTAATTGCTACTACTTTCCTGGTGCACAGATTAAATTTCCCTGCCTTCTCAATTAGAGCAATATTAAAGGATCAAACTATCAAAGATGTTATCATACAACTACTCTGTGCCCAACCCTGGTCAGGATTCTAAGCAGCCCAAAACAGTGATTGCACCTGAGTAATTAAAATTAGGGACAATTGCGGAAACAATGGTTGGAGCACTGGAACTAGAATTGGAGACCTCTGGGTTCAAAAATTCTGGACCAGAAACTTATCACTTAACCTCTGCCAACTGTAAATGTAAATCACTTAATGTCTCAACTGTTTGAGATAATGACACCTAACTTGAAAGATGTTGTGAGAATTAAATGAGATTATATTTGGGTTTTTTAAAAAAAATTGTTGCAATATCT
This sequence comes from Sminthopsis crassicaudata, assembly GCF_048593235.1. Lineage (NCBI taxonomy): Eukaryota > Metazoa > Chordata > Mammalia > Dasyuromorphia > Dasyuridae > Sminthopsis > Sminthopsis crassicaudata. The sequence goes on along the minus strand of NC_133618.1, from coordinate 5,790,604 downwards.
GGCATAGGGAAGCCTTATGTAAATGTTTATTCTCTTCCCTTGGTTTTAAAGCTCATACCAAAAGATCAGTTGACAGAACTAATGATGCACAGTCTAAAGCCAAAGAGAATTAGGGGAAATTATAGGATGATAGATTTGGAATTATAAGAAATCTCCAAAGTCATATGATCTAATTTCTAAACTTCATAAATGAGATAACTGAGAGCTAGAAAATTAAGTGCTTTAACTATTAAGTAGGTAATTTAGGCAAAACTCAAAACCATCTTCTCTATCTCCACTGAACCACATAATTATTCAAAGGATAAAAGACTGATATCATGGGTGAAATTAAATAGCAATGTAATGGTTCACTAGTAATACTAACAACAATAATATTAATCATACTGAAAAATAATAATAAAATAATAAATCACAATAATTTATAATGTCCTATTACTCTGTAGTACCTTAACATGCATTGCTGGGGCCCTAAACTTCTCATTGCTGAGGTTTGCCATATTTATTCAAAAGTAGATGCATTATTCTGCTGCCTCCCTCCCATCTTCGTGCCAAATCTCAGCAAAACATGAAAATTTCTACCTTTACCTCTTGAAATAGTCATTTAATCAGTGCTACCGACAAAGAGAAAGTTAAATCATTCCATAAGGTCCTACTCCCCAACTCTGTAATTTTATTGACTAAACCATTCCTCCCTGGCTATTCATCTTTGCTATGTGAGAAATCTCTCTATTAGAATGTAAGCTCTTTGAGGGTAAGGATGGTCTTGTGTTCTAAGTACATATCTTTAGCACTTATAAAAGTGCCTGGCACAGAGTAAACTCTTTTTTTTAAAATTTTGGCTTTTTATTTTCAAAATATATACATGGATAATTTTTGAAATTCATCCCTACAAAACCCTATGTTATAATTTTTCCTCCCTTCCCTTCCTTCCCCCAGTCAACAAGTGATCCAATATATGTGTAATTTCCTCTATATATATTTCCCCAAATATCTTGCTGCACCAGAAAAATCATATCCAAAATGGAAAAGAAATGAGAGAGAAATCAAAATGCAAGCAAACAATAGCAAAAAGAGTGAAAATCCTATGTTGTGATCCACATTCAGTTCTTACTATCCTCTTCCTAAGTGCAGATGGCTCTCTTCATCATAAGACCATCAAAACTTGTCTAAATCATCTCATTGTTGTTGAGAGCCACATCCATCAGAATTGATCAATATATAATCTTCTGGTTCTGCTCATTTCATTTAGCATTAGTTCATGCAAGTCTCTCCAGGCCTTTCTGAAATCATCCTGCTGATCATTTCTTATAGAATAATAATAGTCCATAATATTTATATGCCATTAATTGTTTATCCATTCCCCAACTGATGGGCATCCATTCAGTTTCCAGTTTCTTGCTATTGCAAAAAGTGCTACCACAAACATTTTTTGCACATGTGGGTGGGTACCTTTCCCTCCTTTACGACGGCTTTTAGATACGAGTCCAGTAAAAACACTATTAGATTAAGGTGTCTGCACAGTTTGATAGCCCTTTGGGCATAGTTCCAAATTGCTCTCCAGAATGGTTGAATCAGTTCACAACTCCCCAATGATGTATTGTTTTCCAAGTTTTCATTCATCTTAGCCAATCTGAGAGGTGAGTAGTGGTACTCAGAATTGTCTTAATTTGCATTTCTTTGATCAGTGATGATTTAGAGCACCTTTTCATATGACTAGAAATGGTTTTAATTTCTTCATCTGAAAATTGCCTGTTCATATCCTTTGACCATTTATTAAGGAGAATGGGTTGAATTCTTACAAATTTGAGTCAATTCTCCATATATTGTAGAAATAAGGCCTTTATCAGAACCCTTAAATGTAAACATTTTTCCCAGTTCATTGCTTCCCTTTTAATTTGGTCTGAATTGGTTTTGTTTGTACAAAAACTTTTTAACTTAATATACTCAAAATTATACATTTTGCATTCAATAATGTATTCAAATTATTCTTTGGCCACAAATTCCTCCCTTCTCCACAGATCTGAGAGGTAAACTATCCTATGTTCTTCTAATTTGCTTATAATATTACTCTTGATATCTGAATCATGGACACATTTTGATTTTATCTTGGTATAAGGTGTTAGATATGGATCAATGCCTAGTTTCTGCCATATTAATTTCCAATTTTCCCAGCAGTTTTTGTTAAATATTGAGTTCTTATCCCAAAAGCTGAGATCTTTGGGTTTGTCAAACACTAGATTACTATAACCATTGACAATTTTGTCCCATAAACCTAAACTATTCCACTGATTGACTACTCTATTTTTTAGCCATTACCAAATGGTAAAGCAGAAATGACCTCTGCTTTACAATATAGTTTTAGATCTGGTACAGTTAGGCCACCTGCATTTGCATTTTTTTCATTAATTCCTTTGAAATTTTGACCTTTTGTTCTTCCTGATGAATTTTGTTATTATTTTTTCCTAACTCTGTGAAGTAATTTCTTGGTAGTTTGATTGGTACAGCACTGAATAAGTAGATTAATTTGGGTGGTATTGTCATTTTCATTATATTAGTTAGGCCCCACCCATGAACACTTGCTATTATTTCAAGAGTTTGGATCTGATTTTATTTTTGTGGAACGTGTTTTGTAATTGTGTTCTTATACTTCTTGACTTTGCCTTGGCAGGTACACTCCCAAATATTTTATATTATCTACAGTAAATTTATCTCTTGTTGCTGGACTTTGTTGGTAATATATAAAATTGCTGGTGATTTATGTGGATTTATTTTATATCCTGAAACTTTGCTAAAACTGTGGATTGTTTCTAATAGCTTTTTAGTTGATACTCTAGAATTCTCTAAGTATATCATCTGCAAAGAGTGATAGTTTGGTTGACTCCTTACCTATTCTAATTACTTTAATCTCTTTTTTTCTTCTCTTATTGTGAAAGCTAACATTTCTAACACAGTATTGAATAGCAATGGTAATATTGGGCAACCTTGTTTCACTCCTGATTTTATTAAGAATTGTTCTAGTTTCTCCTCATTACATAGCATCTTGCTGATGGCTTTAAATAGATACTGTTGATCATTTGTAAAGCTCATTGTTTCACTAATTCACTCTTTGGTAGGAGTTTACAATGTTTTCACCACAATATAATAACTACTTCTTCCATTTTGAGGAAGACAAACCTGAGGTCTTGCAAGGGAAAAGCTACATGATTTCCTGTGGTTGTGATGCTAGCAAATATATAATTGTTCACACTAATGTGATGTTTTTAAGTCTCTCAGCCATGTTGTGTTATAAGGTTTCATTTGGCTCTCATCACAGTATAGTTGGCAGGTTACTACAAGTATGATTACCTTTTTTTTCCTTCTTTTTTTTTTTTAATTTAAACAATGAAAATCCTGCCACACGCTTGTAGAAGCCTAGGATTCCAAATTTTTGGTACTCTTCCCAGGACTGTAGTGGCTGCTATCCGTGGTACTGATATTTTGATTGCCATGGTGCCCACTGTTGTTCTTTTTCAAGTGACTGCCTGGGAGTTTGTAGTGAATTATAACTAGAAGGAAAGGGGCTGACATCTTTACCATCATCTTTACCATCTGCAGCAGGAGCTAGCTGAGCATGCAAGCAGGCACAGATGAGGCAGTGAGAAAATAGCAATTAATCAATAAATGCTCCTATTTATCTTCACTTTCATGTATTCCATGGGGATTCTTGGGGCACCTTTGGTACTGACCACAGCACAATCCTGAGAAAATTTACTTAGAGATGATATAAAAGCCATCTTCAAGCACTTGAGAAGCTATTATAAAAGAAGCAATTATCCTTCCTCTGCTTGATCTGGAGGACAGAACTAAGAACAGAGGGTGGAACTTGAAGAGGGGAAAATTTTAAATTGGTATAATGGCAATCTTTCTGCTAAGAAGAGCATCCAAAAATGGAATGGAATGCCTTCCTGGTCTCACAAAAGGTGTTTTAGTAGAGATTCTATGACCAGATATTGGAAATTTCATAAAAGCTATTCTTGGTCAAGTGTAGATTGGACTACTTGGCCTCCAAAATCCTTTTAATCTCTTAGAGGGCATGATGAAGGGACAGTGTAACTAGAGAGACAAGATTACAATATTAAATGATAAGAACACTATTTAGCATAAACCAAATGGTCTTTATCCTAAGTACAAAGGGATTTCAACTACTAAAGCTATATTGGAGCCAACATGAACTATCACATTAGTCCCTTGGGTCTCAGTGTCTTCAGTTTTAGTACAAATGGATCTGATTTTCTAAGGCTTCTTCCAATTTTACATCCTATATTCTCTAACCTGTGAAAGTAATGGTTTTCATCTCTGTACATCTCTTGCCTTTACTATACTCATGCATGAAACATCCAGACATGGGTCTTGGCAGGTATCTTTCACTCAGTAAAGTTTTATTTTCTGAATATATCATGAGGGTTGTAACTGGTGAATAATAGAGTTCAAAGCTGCAGGCTGCTTATTAAGTATTTTCCTAGTTTCCAGATACTTAAAGCAAGCCCTGCACTAGACCAAGTAGAGAACATATCTAATCTGAATTCCCTCCCTTGAGGGCTCCTTCTGTGTAACTTGGATTAGGAATCTATGATTAACAGCTCAAAATGTTTTATGTAAAACCAGGGCTAGCTTTTGAATCTACTTGACACATTGCTCATGGCAATAGAGAGATGCAGGGTACATGAGAACTGGTTTCAGGAAAATACCAGTGATGATATCTGGGAATGAAATCATCAACAAAGAGATATGCAATCATAAAGGGAGATGTCAAGCCATTCAGAGTGAGCAGTATTGGTCAGAAAGTCCAAGTCCTGCTTTGGTGCCCTCAAAATATGAAGACAAAGGAAGACCGCCAACATTTTGTGTTATTCCTGAGAATGTTTGTGGAAATACATATGAGAACCACAGAATTTCAGAGGTGGAATGGACTTAAAAGCCATTTTTCTCCTTACAATCAAAGAATACCTCCTACAATAGCCACGCCCAGTTGCTAGACCTCCAATGAGGGAGGACTCATCACTTCTCAAAGCAGTCCATTGCACATCAGGGTAGCTCAAGGCTTGATAAGTTCTTTCTGATTTTAAGCTCAGTTTACTCCTTTGTAACGTCCTCCAGCTCTTATTTCTGCCTTCTGGGACTAAGCAAAACAAGATCAATCCCTTTTCTATTTCAAAGCCTTTCCAGTGCTTGAAGACAGATACAATAAACTCATATTCCTACTCCTCCCAGTTCTCTTTCTTTCAAGCTAAACATTCCCAATCATTTCAAATGATCCTGAGAGAAATGCAAGTCCATCAGAACCAGCTACATCCAGAAAAGGAACACTGGGAAATGAGTGTAAATTGTTATTTTTACCTTCTGAATCCAATTCTTCCTGTGCAACAAAAAAAATTCGGTTCTACACACATATATTGTATCTAGAATAGATTGTAATATATTTAACATGTATAAGACTTCCTGCCATCTGGGGGAGGGGGTTGGGGGAGGAAGGGAAAAAATCTGAATAGAAGTAAGTGCAAGGGATAATGTTGTAAAAAATTACCCATGCATATGTACTGTCAAAAAATGTTATAATTATAAAATAAAATAATAATTAAATAAAAAAAGAAAAGAAATGCAAGTCCATTTGCTACCCTGCTTGCCTCCTCTGCATACTCTTCAGCTTATCAATAGTTTTAAATCATAGCACCCTAGATTATGAACCGAACACAATGTGCCAGATGTCACCAAGGTGAGACAAACACAGTGGGACTAGAGGCTCCTAATTCCTGGAAAGGATTCCTTTCAATGTTGCCCAATAACCCATTGGCTTTTTTTTTTTTTTGCCACATCACACCACTGAATCATGGTGAATGTGAAGGACTCTCAACCATAAGCCATATCTTATTCAGACACACTGCTATTTAGCAGCATTTCTCCCATATTGTACTTGTGAAGCAGATTTTCTGAGCCAAAGTGTAAAATTTTATATTTTTGCCTATTAGATTTCATATCAGATTCTGCTTAATGCTTTAGCCTGACAAATTATTTTGGGGACTCAGTTGTATGGTGCATTGTGTTGGCTATTCCTCTCAGCTTTACATCCTCTATAGTTATGATCAGTGTGTGTGTGTGTGTGTGTGTGTGTATGATCAGTGTGTGTGTGTGTGTGTGTGTGTGTGTGTGTGTGTGTGTGTGTGAAAGAAAGAGAAGAGAGGAAGAGAGAGAAGAAGAAGAAGAAGAAGAAGAAGAAGAAGAAGAAGAAGAAGAAGAAGAAGAAGAAGAAGAAGAAGAAGAAGAAGAAGAAGAGAGAGAGAGAGAGAGAGAGAGAGAGAGAGAGAGAGAGAGAGAGAGAGAGAGAGAGAGAGGCACAGTGGGGGGAATGGAAACCTATGTCTTTATCCATGATACCGTTAAAAACATTTCACAGCACAGGCCAAGCACATACCCAAGCTATCTGGCCATGGGAACCATGAAGCTGCTGGCAACACTACCGTATGGCTTCTCTTCCATAAGATGCTTGGTCTCATTACTCAGCTTTTTGCCTAATGAGATCTGTAGTCAATTCAGCTTCTGGATTTAAGGGTAATTACTTTCTCCAAGGAACAGAGCCTTGGCTTTGCGTGGGGCCATCACCCTCCCCATCCAAGAGCAGAGCTCCTTTGGAGGTTAATTCAAAGCCTGGCTTTTGGATCCCAGCATCAGCAAATTTAGTGCCTTCCAAAAATCAGAATGTAATCATTACTCTCTGGACTCCCTCCTCACTGCCAAGACGCTAGTTCATCTACATTTTATTTGTGAGAAATGACCTGGAGGGGGGATGGTCATATAGAGATAATTTCATTTAAGGGGCCCAGAGCATCTAGCAGAAATGGTCACAGCTGGACTTTTGAAATCAACAAGGAAGAAGCTATATCCAGAGTCACCCAGAGCAACCATCCCACGAAGGATGGGGAGTGGGTAGAGAACTGGCAATCAAGAGCATCGGTGGCAAAGCGGTGATGTGCGTAAGAGATGAGTTCAAATTCCAATTTATGGAGCATGTACGGAGATCTGCCACCCCCTGGGGAAAAGAAGCTAGGATTAGGTAGCATATAGTGAGGGCAAAGCAGAAAGAAACACAAGTCCAGAAGTCAGGCCAAAAAATAAAAGCACCAGGACCTGCCAAAGATGTTAGCTAGTGAAGTGTTGCCTGAATTGACAGTTTGCTATGCTCAGCTGGGCAGCTGGGTCCATTTCTGTTCCTTAAAGAGGCAATGCCTCTTTAAATCAGAGACTTAGATATAACCACAAAGTGATAGCGCTGTAAGGTCCTGTATCAAATTCAATCCCCTTATTTGATAGAAGAAAGAAAAAACAAGCTTAAAGAAATAACTTGGCCATGATCACTCACCAGTAAGTGGAAACTGATTCTATATTTAGCCTTAGGAAAGCTGGGTCTAAATTCTAAGTGAGCTATCTACTCACTATCTATGTGGCTTTGGGCAAGCTGCTTAACCCCTTTGGTCCACAAGCCACTCATCTGTCAAATAAGGAGCTCAGAAAACATGACTCGAGGCTAACTAATTTTAAATCTGCAATTCTATCATTTCAATAGCCTTTTCTCAAGAGGAAAAGGAAAAGAAAATTCCAGCCCAGAGAGTTTTAGAGCCTTACAATTTAAAAAAACATCTATCTTATTCAAACATTTATACAGCACCTATTCTACTTAAGACTAAAATACAAGGATGAAAGGTTTCCATGGGTTTCTACCTGCACCAGTGGATAATATATCACAGATTTTCTGGGTGGAGGTACAACAGTCAGTAAGATGCAATCTGTATCCTCAAAGCATTTTACAGATGGGCAGAATCATTTATATTCTGTCAGTAGAGGTAAAGATATGAATGAACACACATATTTTATAAATTAGAATACAAGTGTTTGAGAGGGATAAAGTGCTATCATGACAAAAAGCCTGAGAGATACAGAGGTAGAAGAACCAGAGACTTCAACACTCCAAACTCCTCATTAATGAGCTAAATAAGCAATTATTAAGGGATTACTTTGGACCAGGCACATGAGAAAACAGGCAAAAAGAGATGAGATGATTTTTTTCCAAAGTAACAGCTAGTCAGACAAGCTGCAGCATTGGGGTTTAAGCCTACAGACTACTGTTGTTTTCCCTACAGCATTCCCTCTCATTCACTGAGCTCTTGTTCTTCATTCATTCATTCACTCAATCCACAGGAATGTATTGAGCACCCGCTAGATGCCAGTCAATGGAAATAGCCCACATTTTATAGTGATTTCTACCTTTTACCTGATTTGACAATTCTTTCATGTGTTTTCATCCTCCTTTTATATATCAGGAGCCTGCCATCAGAGGTTCATGCACACATACTTAGTGTCTGAGCAGAATTGGAAGCCAGGACTTCTTGGATAGCCAATGGATTATCCATTCTACTGCAGAGAATAGATATCACCTGACCCACTTATTGGGAAATATTTGAACAAGTTAAGGGGTTGTGGTAATTGTTGAGTTGTTCCAGTCTGTCCAATTCTTCATGACCATTTGGGGTTTTCTTGGCATAAATATCAGAATGGTTTGCCATATCCTTCTCTAGCTAATTTTGCAGAGAAACTAAGACAAATAGTGTTAAATGACTTTTTGGGGGGTTACGTAGTTAGAAATGTCTGAAGCTAGATTTGAACTCATGAAGATGACTCTTCCTGATTCTTCTTCCAATTCCAATTGATTCTTCCAATGCTCTATCCATTCTACCACTTAGTTCCCAGTAAAGGGTATTGGAGGCCATTTCAGGTCTTACATAGATGGTGAAGAGGTAGATGTTAAAAAGTCATTTCCTATTAGTTAATCAACCAGAGCATATGAGTATCTCTCAAAAGAAGAACTGCAGTTAAATACACACACACATACTCATGTACACACACACAGAAGGAGTCCTATATGGCTAATTCCTTCTGAATATCTTGAGACTGAGGACCAATAGGTACTTCAAATCCAGTATGCCTAAAACATCCCAAGATCCTATAACTTATCTGCCTATGGCAATTATCCCCAAGCTCTTTAAATCCTGATTATTCTTATCCATAGACTATCCAGCTCATATGTGTTCTCCCCAGAATATATGTAGAACTGAATCCAATACTCCAAGCTTGGCTTAATAGATCAGCTGAAAGAGACTATTCACCCACCAAAACAAAATGAACTTAGTGGCAAGCTTTCCTTGATGGAGCCATGTTGGTTTTAACTGTTTTCTTTTCTAGATAATCATTAT